>NC_053026.1:429601865-429864103 GCF_003073215.2 Triticum urartu
GAATTCTACACCCTGTGTGTGTGTGTTTTTTTGAAGGCTACACCCTGTGTGTTGGGAAACCCATGAAAGAGCAAATCATACAGGCACAGGCTGTATACAAAAAGAAAAATACGGGAACCCGAGTACCATGTCCAAGTGACCTCTAAGGCTCTAACAAGACATTTCCAGGAATAACTTTTATGTTGCATCAATCATAACAATTGCCTTCAAACACCAGGTCATAACAGCAAAACCTATATGAACTTGTAATTCAAACTATCTAAGTAAGGTTTCAACTGAATCCAGAATCTGAAATTCATTACAAGAAGAGAAGTAGAGAACCAATCGTTCACCAACCAGAGACAGCCAATTGTCCCAGAGCACCAGCCGACCGAAGTTGAGTAGTAAAATCGTGCAAATCCTAGATCCAGGGCGGATGCATCGAAGCATCGAACAGCAGCCCGAGGTGATGAACTCGCAGTCGTCCCATCTCGTCGATCCGCTGTCTAAGGCCTAATTGACTGAGTCGTCACTGCACCCACGCGCACGCGCAGTAGACCAACTAAACCGACTAATCGCTAACCACGAGGAAGAAGAAGTTAAGCGGTGGAGGCGGAGAGCTCACCGGCGAGAACGTCGGGGTCGCTGGAGAGGTAACCCTTGGGGCGGGAGGGCAGGAGGAGGAACAGCGCCGGGACGAGGACCCCGACAGCGAGCGCGAGCACGAAGACGCACCGGAACGAGACGGAGCGGCCGACCGCGCCGGCGAAGCCGCACCCCCACCCTCCCCCTCCTCCTCCTCCGCCGGCGATCGCGAGGCCTCCCGCGCCGCCGAGCTCGACATCGACGGGCTTCCCCATTCCGAGCGCATCTGACTCCGCCCCCACGACCCCCAGCTCCCCGCCGCCGCCGCCGCCGCAACCACCCGCGGGCGCGCGTGGAGGCCGCCTGGACGACTAGCCGCGCCGCGCTTCTACCTCCCGCCGGCGAGACTGTCGGTTAAGTAGGGTTTTTTTTCCCTCTCCCCGCCTCGTCTCCCCCCTTGGATTTATCCCCTTGTTTTGTGCCTGAGGTGGGTGCCAAGTATGCGGATGGATTTCGACGGGGAGCTTTCTCTTCCTTTTCCCCCCCTCTTTGCTTTGCTCAGTGCCCGAGCCATGTGCTATTTTTTGCCGAGATATAGTACATTCGCGTGAGGGTACGATATTTCTTTTTTGAGCTGTGAGTAGGAGTGTTTTTTACTGCGGCCATTTCGTTTGGGCATCGCCGTCAGGGACGCTGCCTGATGACCACCTGGCTCTGGCTGCGAGGCCAAATCCCACCTTGCTTTCCCGACCAACCGGGCATGTGAGGACATGTGGCGAGCTACCTCACTTGCCATTTCTTTTCTTTTTTTTGGCTTCTCATCAGCTTCGTCACAGGTCACTTGTCAACTGGGACGCACACTTGTGCAGCCACCGAGTGCGCTTTTGTTTAGTGACCGCACCGGCTTTGCGTGTTTTGTGTAGCGTCCGTGTCATTAGGTGGCCGCCATAGACTGGCTTTGGCTGGCCCCGGTCAGTTGGTTGGGGGTTCACCAGAGAATTCTTACTCTTGTTTGTATTACACGTACCGCGTGATGTGGCGCAATGTATGACAGGTGTAGTAAGCAATGGTATCCCTAGTTTCAAAGGAAAAAAGCAATAGTATCCCTTACGTTCCACAAAATATAAGGTCATCTTCAACACAGACCCTTGACCCGCCTGCATACGTCCGGATCATGCTGTCCGGACATGTTGTGTCATCCAGTGCGGGTTTGTACCGGTTAACAGGATAGTCCGGACGCACTTTCTCTCGCAAACGTAGAGGCTTTGTAGGCATCCGGACCGCTCCCAAGCCCGCATCTAATCGACTGGCCCACCCAAACCCACCTCCCGCGCTTTTCATCCCACGCGTCGGGCTGCTTGCCGTACCGCATTCATGTCGGCCCAAAGCAGGCAGTGTCCAGCATTGATGTCCGCGATTTGACCGAATGGGAAGGCGGTGCAAACAGACGCGACCTCTCGGGTGTCGCCGCTTCAATGCAGACGCCGCATCACGAGAAACCTACTTCAGCTGCTGCACCACACTGAAGCAGGCTGGCCGACCCTCCGTCTGGCCTGGCCGTGGCTATTTAAGACCTACACTGGTGACGCACAGATCCACACTCCCCCTGCCTGGCATCGCGCCCGTCCTCCTCTCCCTCGCCGTCACCTCGCTGAGCCCTTCCTCATATTTGAGCCCATCGGCGATGCCGAAGTCCTAGTTCTCCGCGCCGGTAGAAGTTCCTCTTCAGGTGGATCGTGGTACCGCCGACCTTGCTCTGCGGGACCATCTGCATCCACGACGGCGGGCTCCTCTGGCGACGAGGAGGACCAACCACAACAAAGGCCCCATCTTCTCTCGGAGGCGGCTTCGACGGACGAAGAATTCGTTTGTCAGATGGAGATCATGACGGGGTTTTCCCTCCATCACATGGGCCCGGCGCCGCCATCGCCAGCGCACGTAAGCGGGGGGCGGCATCCCCACTGCGACAGGTGAAGGACGAGCCGGTGTCCCTACCACGCAACCGCGGGCTCCAAATTGGTGGCCATGTGAAGCAGGATCCGGCATCCCCTTAGCATCTCCGCCGTGTGAAGGACGAGCCGGTGTCGCCCCCGCCGCACAACCGCTACATGTTGGGAACGCAATAATTTCAAAATTTTCCTACGCACACGCAAGATCATGGTGATGCATAGCAACGAGAGGGGAAGAGTGTTGTCCACGTACCCTCGTAGACCGTAAGCGGAAGCATTATGACAACGCGGTTGATGTAGTCGTACGTCTTCAAGATCCGACCCATCCTAATACCGAAAGTACGGCATCTCCGCGATCTGCACACGTTCGGCTCGGTGACGTCCCACGAACTCTCGATGCAGCTGAGTGTCAAGGGAGAGCTTCGTCAGCACGACGACGTGATGACGGTGATGATGAAGCTACCGGCGCAGGGCTTCTCCTAAGCACTACGACGATATGACCAAGGTGGATTATGGTGGAGGGGGCACCGCACATGGCTAAGGGATCAATGATCAACTTGTGTGCCCTAGGGTGCCCCCTGCCCCCGTATATAAAGGAGCAAGGGGGGAGGTCGGCCGGCCCTTGGGGCACGCCAAGGAGGGGAGGAGTCCTCCTCCTAGTAGGAGTAGGACTCCCCTTTCCTAGTCCAACTAGGAGGATGAAGGGGGAAGGAAGGAGAGGGAGAGAAGAGAAGGAAAGGGGGGCGCCCCCCCCTTCCCTAGTCCAATTCGGACTAGAGGGGAGGGGGCGCGCGGCCCTGCCTTGGCCGGCCCTCTCTCTCCACTAAGGTATCCGGATCCGGCTATACGCCATACTTCGGCACCGCCCACTTCAAATATGGAACCTCCTCGATGGCGGGGAACGAGGCAAAAGAACTTCTTCCATAATTCAAAATGGGCCTCGATGCCTAAGAATAGCTTGCAGAGGGCAACGAAACCTGAGATATGCAGAATCGAACCTGGGGTGAGGTTGTGTAGTTGGATGCCGTAAAATTCCAATAACCCCATGAGAAAGGGATGGATTGGAAAACCTAGGCCCCGCAACAGGAATGGGACGAAACACACCCTCTCCTCCTTATTGGGGTTGGGGAAGTTCTCAGCCATCACGTCGTTGCTGATTGAGGCCAATCCCGCTCGAACAGAGACTGGATCCATGAGGGGAAGATAGCCCTACGTCTGGAGTCAGCTCAGCTGAAGATGAGGCATGGAGCAACTCTGCTAATCACCCTCTTGAGGGCCATGGGGCGCGAAGAGGAGCTTGGGGCACTAGCCATAATGGAGGGCTCTATTCATGGCTAAACTTGGCACTTTTCCTTTTTGCGCGTTGTGGGATGGCATTGGGGGATCTACAACCCCTTATATAGATGTCGTCTGAGCATGGTGGGGCCTGTTTGCAAAAAAGCATGGACCGTTCGTATTCACTTAGTGCACGGAAATTGAAGCGGCAACAGGGAGGAAGCGTAAGAGGCAGGAACATCAAGGTCATGGCCGGACTGACATTGATACGAAGTATAATGAAGAACCCGTCTTGCAAAGCCGAAGACATAATTCGGATACTACTCGTCGTTGAAGGCTAGTTCGGGGGCTACTAAGGGAGTCCTGGATTAAGGTGTCCTCGGGTGTCCGACCCGTGTGTTATGGGCCGGACTGATGGGCCGTGAAAGATAAAGAGTAGAAGGCCTTCCCCTGTGTCCGGATGGGACTCTCCCTTGCGTGGGTGACAAGATTGGCGTCCGGATGTATAGATTCCTAACTCTGTAAACCGACTATGTACAACCTTAGGCCCCTCCGGTATTTATATAATCCGGAGGGTTTAGTCCATAGAGACAATCAGAATTCATATAGGCTAGACGGCTAGGGCTTAGCCATTACGATCTCGAGGTAGATCAACTCTTGTAACCCCTATACTCATCGAAGTTAATCAAGCAGGAAGTAGGGTTTTACCTCCATTAAGAGGGCTTGAACCCGGGTAAACATTATGTTCCCTTTGTCTCCTGTTACCTTCGATCCTCAAACACACAGTTCGGGACCCCTACCCGAGATCGACCGGTTTTGACACCGACACTACCCGCATAGCCTTTTCATTTAGTATACCTAGCCGTCTAATCAACTTCCTGCAGGCCACTTCTCCCATTTACTTCTCCATCGGGAATCGATTTTCCTCGGCTTCTTCACCTCTCCTTCATCTTCATTTGCATCCAAACCACACTGCATTCACATTGTTTTAACCTCTTCACATCATCCTGGAGTAATTCCGAAACCCCCTTAAAATAATCATCTTATTCAGTTAGACTAGCCATCTAATCCTAATTCTCCAAACCATAGCCCTCTGGTCCAGCGGTTCCAAATGGCGAAAGAGATCCAGATGCAGGTTTTTAGCGTCCAACATGTCCTCGTGAAGGCTCATTGAGCATAGTTGCCACAGTCACCGACCACCCAAGGGTTGTTCGGAAGTGGATCAACAATGTATCCAACTCCCTCCAAAAGGTGGAGATGAAGGTCATCGGTCTCGACGCAGAGTACACGTAGTGTGCCACTGGGAAGATCCAACGCGCCGCCGTCCTTCAGCTGTGCCTCGAAGATGATGTTTTGGTGTACCACATCATACACGAGCCCTTCATACCAGGTGAGATTCACGATTTCTTGTCTCAGGAGGACATATACTTCTGTGGGGCAGCCATCGCAGGGGACAAACAGAAGTTGGAGCCGTACAACCTTGATTTGAAAAGCATCGCTGACGTACAAACCAAAATAAAAATTCATGTAGAAGACTATGATAAACCGACACCATCCCTATTCGACGTAGCAAATTTTGTGCTTAGAACAAATCTTCTGAAGGGTGACGAGACGCTGGCATTAAGGTCGTCTGGATGGGAGAATTTTCCCTTGACGTATGAGCGGATAAAATATGCTGCCCTCAATGCCCATGTGAGTTTCGAGATAGCTGCAAGGTCCAGAGAGCTTGTTGCGAAGCCGTCTCCCACAGAAAATTAGAAGAAGAAGAAGAAGAAGAAGAAGATACACCAGCAGCAGGGCATTATGGATGGATGAACTATTTCCTCTGTTGTAAAAAAATTATTCCCTCTCTGTGTATACTGATATAGATGGACTATTTCGATGGTGTGCATGTCTTTGGAACAAGTAGAAGTATGGGTCCGCTTGACTATAAGGAACTATTTATCCGCCTAGCTTTCTCTACTACTCCTTCCAGTGATCGGTATGCAATGCATGTGTCCGTAGACACGACAACTTGTCCATGGAAGTACAACTACGACGACCATCACGTTTCATCCACTACCACTCGCGATTCCCACGACGCCGCTCCAACCCACGACACCACGTTCCCCGATGTGCGCCTCACCCCTCTCTGCTACACCGCCCCTCTGCCTTTGTGTGCATGACATGTGGGCCACCTAAAATGCGGTAAGCATCAAGTTTCTACCACAGCCACACGCAATTCCCACGATGCCGCTCGAACCCATGACACCACATGTCCCCCGACCTGCGGCTCACCCCTCTCAGCCCCACTGCCCCTCTGCCTTCGGGAGCATTACATGTGGACCAGCCACCTATCGGGTCCACGTGTTATTGACTCAAAGGCAGGTGTAGTAAGGCGCTGAAGCTCAGTCCCGAGGGCCCCGAGAGGGGAATGTAACTCCTGCGCCAGACCTTGTGGTGCTAATGCTGCACGAACTCGTGCCAAACTCGAGATTTGTTTATTTACTATACATGCACGCAATGATTTGATGGACATTGTAATCTCAACATCTAATGGGGAGCTCTAAATTTGAATTTGAAACTTATAAAACAAAAAAAATTCAAAACAAATAAATTGGAAGAGAGGGAGTATACCGTAGGATGTGTCCCATACGAAACAAGTCCCCTGGTTTGTCACCGCAAAGATGCGGTTAGAAAGGAGCACAGCGTCTTCGTACTCATACGGCAACAAATCGGCCACACACAACATGGTCCACCTTTGAACGCCATGTGCAAGGTTCGTGAAAGCAATCACGATGTCGAACACCGCGATGAGAGTGTAATTTTGGTTGGCAGACGACCTTATCGGGCCTTCCATGATTTCTACTTCAATCTCACCGTGGTTCCATCATACCAATTCGGGCGGTGGCCCATTGCATGGCTGATCCCAATGTTGGACAAAGCTTCTACAAGAACGGTGTCACCATTTTAAATGTTTTGCAAATTAATGTTGGTACCGTCCCATACATATGCAAGCCAATCTCCACTCGCACCGAGCCTAACCTGTGAAACAGTGGGCAGGGGGAGAATTAGGAAATGGACACGGAAGTAGTCTTTAGAATGCATTTACTACGTGATCAAACTCATCTTACCTACTCATCGGACAAAATCCGAGTGCCCCTCAACATCGGCATCTCAAGGGGTGTCAACTTGCAACTACGGCCACGCCGCACTGGAGAGACCCCCAAGGAAACATCCTCGTGCGTTGCATAGAACATCAAGATGCATTTGTATGAGTAGTTTATCTTGTGAGAGAAAAGGATGAACGAGGAAGGACTTATTTACAAATGTAGAGAGGGGTGTAGGTATCTTTTTGCACAATTGCCATAGTTTTCTTCCTATCCGTCAGATATAAATCGGACGACCTATATTGCAGGATGGCAGGCACACCATCATCACCAACTCTACTTTTTATAAGATATAAGAGAGTAGTAGACTAGCAAGATGCCCGTGCGTTGCACGGAACATCAAGATGCATTTGTATGAGTAGTTTATCTTGTGGGAGAAAAGGATGAACGAGGGAAGGCCTGATTTGCAAATGTGGAGAGGGGTGTGGGTATCTTTTTGCAAAATTGCGACAGTTTCCTTCCTATCCGTTAGATATAAATCGGACGGCCTATACTGCAGGATGGCAGGCACACCATCATCAACAACTATGTTTTTTATAAGAGTAGAGTAGAGATAGAGATAAAGACTACTACTACCAATGTGCTGGCCCGTGCGTTGCAATGGATCCAAAGTAGTAGAATAATACTTGTTCCCGGGCTTGAAATATAAACACTAGTTTTGATATACATATATCAATAAAAATAAATCATGCTTCACTCAAAATATATTCCTCGGGCTATTTTGATGAGGTGAGGGATGGGTGTGGCTGGTTTGAAGATAACATGTTTTAAAAAATTAGAGCTATTTTCACATTTTGTAGCTTGGCACGGCATCCGGTGCACCTAACCGCCTAAAAAAAATTGAGTTTGGTTCGGTGGCACACGCTGCAGCAAGATGCCCGTGTGGGCTTCTTCTATAACTAGCAAGATGCCCGTGCATTGTAGGGAACATCAAGATGTATTTTTTTTACAAAACACATGTTGTGATTGACCCTTGCAGGAGTAATCCCATGTGTAAAAACTAATGATACGTCGAGAATTTTATCAGAAAAATGGTATCTTTGGAACAAGTTTTCTCTACTATTGCTCCTTGCAGTGAGCAGTATGCAATGCATGTGTGAGCAGACATGACAGCTTGTAACCATGATGACCATCACGTTTCTTGTTTCTACCACTGCCACACCCACATGTGATTTCCACGACGCCGCTCCAACCCACGACACAACGTCCCCCGACGTGCGCCTCATCCCTCTCGGCTCCACCGCTCCTCTACCTTTGTGTGCATGACATGCGGGCCAGCTGAACTACGGCTACCATCAACTTTCTACCACAGCCACACCCGATTGGACACGATTTGCCTGCTCCGCTCTTGTGCTCCGATCCGTACTCCCGCACCATCGAATTTTCATCCAGCGGTTGTGACACATTTTGTCCCGGGCATCAATCATCAGCTGGAGTACTTCTATACTACAGGTAGTACCCGCCGGTGTGGCCATCTACGCCTCGTAATGCCCCGACGCCCAGCTGTGGCACCCTCGCCACAGCCACGCCACCACCAGCCGGTTCATCTCGAACGAGTGAGTCGCGAACCACGCCACCACCATGAGAATGACATGTGGGCCAGCCGCATTTAAGGTCCACATGTCATTGACTCATAGGCCGATGCACTAAGCCACTGAAGCTCGGTCCCATGGGCCCTAAGAGGGAAATGTAACTCCTGCGGCAGGCCTTGTGGTGCTCCCGCATTACGAGCTCGTGCCAAACCCGAAATTTGTTTCTTACTACTACCAATGTGTCGGCCCGTGCATTGCAATGGATCCAAAGTATATCTATTTAGTGGAGTGCACTCTAAACACATTATCTATTTACTTTTCTCTAACGTTTCGTAGCCAGGTAACCAAGCCACATAAGCTTCATGGGTGCCTCCCAGATCATATTATTCATACTACGTTGACTGAAAAAAGATAAACCACCCAAAACAAGATCTTCCCGTTTTTTTGTTCCTACGATGTTGTGACGTGCACGTACCTAGTTGTATAGAGGTAGTACTAGTTGTAGTACAAACTTCGTACTAGTAGGAGTAGTAGTACGGAATGCCCCTACTCTATCAACGAGCCCCATCTGACACCAAATTTCTTGGCTTCCGTGCTATAGCTAGATCTTCCCCTCGTTTTTGTTTTCCAACCCGGCGGCGGGTGGGGTGCAGATTGCCAAAGTCGGTTTGCTCAACGGCGGTCCCACATGAAAGTGAAAATGCTAGGCAACACACCTTCCCTAGCTATGTGGTGTGCCGGACGGGCCATGGAGTACTCCCGATTCTCAGGCGTGTGGGGGTGCGACGCGAATGCAACATGCCTTTTCCTTTTACTAGCAATGTGCCCGTGCGTTGCGACGGATCCAAAGTAGTAGAATAGTAGTACTTGTTCACAAACTTGAAAGAAATCACTCTTATTTTGATATACATATATACCACTAAAAATATATTGCTTTTCACTCAAAATATATTTCTCAGGCTGTTTTGATGAGGTGAGGGAGGGATGTGGTTGCTTTCAAGATAATAAGGGGTTTCTGCAAATTGGAGCACATAATTGGGTTATTGTTGCAAAAATGCCACAACTTACCTCACAGTCGTTAGATGCAGATCTAATGGTTAGAAACGACGGATGGCAGACACACCACCATCACCAACTGAGTCTTTTATAGGAGTAGGAGTAGAGAAACACGTATAAATTGTAACATTTGGTTCTGCTCCTTGGCACGATTGATAGGTAGAAATAACGATTGGAAATGCTAGGGTGGGGCTATTTCCACCAGATAAGCAGGGTACGTAGTAGCTAGGTTGGCGCATCATCGGTTTGGTCACATGCGGTCCGACATGTTCTAGTGTTTCTAGCAAGATGCCCGTGCGTTGCACGAAGTTGATGGAAAAGGTAAGCACAACTTATAAATTGATGGGTGGAGTACTAGTTACAGTGATGCATATAATTAAGCAAATGGATCGTACATGTCGGTATTGACTGGAACGAGAATGCAATAGCACAATAAGAATTAAGGCCACGATGATGCGATCGCAGTGGTGGTTACAGGAGGCAAGAATAAAGATGCATCCATCAATGTACGACCTCCTCCTCCTCAACTTAGTGCGCCGGGTCACCGACTGGCAGCTAAGGAGCGGCGGCTTTTGTGGCGAGGTCAAGGTGCTTCTTAGCAAAGGCATCCAAGGCTTCCAGCCGGTTGAGGAAGGCCAACGTAGTAGCATCCTCACTGGCCTTGTAGATACCTATGTACACGATTTGCTCGTACACGTGGATGTGTAGGTCGATGAGTTCTTGCAGGGCAAGGCGCCTTGTGGCGAGCGCGACCTCCAGATGGACATTCTTCATGGTGTCGGCGGGCAGTCACAGGGCCACCAGTGCTTGAAAGAGGTTCCGGCCATGGAGGCCGATCAGGGTGGCAGGCAATGAGGAGCCCGGGTGCGCGGGCTGGAGGAGTACGGCGATGTCGTCCGCGAGCTTCTTGAGGACGGTGAACTTGTTGGTGGTGGCAACGATCATCTGGTCCAACTGAGAGTCGTAGTTGGCATCGACGGCGGCCATCCACCAGCCGTCGCCAACACTGTCTGGAGACGGTCCTCGGCGCCATGCCGTAGGCCGGCGTCGTGGACCATCTGGTATAGCCGCTGCCTGCTCGCGCGCATCGCCGCCATGGGTCTGGAGTGAGCACTTTTTCTCTTAGTGTAGGTGCTTAGGCAAATACTGTGCGTATGATGTGGTAGATGCATTGGAATGGAGGGGCACCTTTATATGAGTGCAAACAGCGTTGCATTCACATCGTGCAGCCTCTTTTTCCGGTCCTCCTCCCATTACTTCCCTCATGCATTCATAATGCTAATTGAAGGAGGATGCATCATTGGCCGTTCAACATTCCGGGAACCGCTACCCCCTCCCTCGTCTACATTAAAGCCATTATGAGAACTGCACCGCCCACTGTCAAATCGAATAGTATTGCGCCGCCCGCTGCACGTCCGGCTGAACATGCCTCCTCGCCTCCATCAAACCCCTCCATTAAACCCGCATGCAAACCAAGAAACCTACTCCGGCCACACGCCCGTTCATGAGCAGGCCGGAATTAAACGCAACGCCGACCGAGCTCCTCCCGTCCGCCCTCAGTTTAAATGAGGCCAGACGCCGGCCAAGCTCCTATCGTCTGCCCTCTATTTAAAAGAGGCCAGACAGACAGCAGACAAGAATCGCACCCCTTCGTCGCTCCCCCATCTCCTCCTTCACCATTTTCTCCACTCTTCCAATGGCTTCCGAGGAGCCGTTCTCCGGCATACTACCCGACTGGGTGGCCCGCCGAGCCCTCCGGATATGGGCGAGGTTGCTCAGTGCTTCACCAACCTCGCTTGGCCCGACGGAGCCAGTTGCCACCCCAAGCCGGCGCGTGGTTCAGCAACTCGCCGCTCCAGTTCATATTAATGAGGAGTGGCGAGTTGCTCAACACCGGCACGGCGGCGAGCACGTCGGTACGGGCATCGTCGCTGCTGCGTCGTACTGCACCACCAATGTCTGTGGTGGCCGCACCTCCCATGTCTGTGTGTGTGCCTCCCGTACCTGCGGCAGTGCCATGCAGGTAGAGACAGAAGTCGGGTGCGTGGAGAGCGACAAGTCGGTGGCCAGCTTCTCCGTGTCCGCCGCCATCATCGAGGAGAAGTAGAACACGGGAGGCCGCCACCACTTGGGTCCCATGAAGGCCACCACCGAGGCGACGACTGCGCATTCAGGTGGTTTCTTTGTTGCTTCATCTCTTCTGAGGACCTTCGTCGACCCCGCAAGTGTCTGCCGGACATGAGGAAGACAAAGGGATCCGCATGCGGCCATTTAGATTAGGTACTCCCTCTCCGGCTGACAAGAAATATTTGTTCTAAGAATGGATAAATTGGATGTATCTATAACTAAAATAAGTCTAGATACATCCATTTCTAGGACAAGTATTTCCGGATGGAGGGAGTATTAATTATACCAAGAGAGACGGATTAGCACCGCTTAGTTCATGTAAATGTAATGAAATCCATCATCTTTATATGAAGATCCGACTTTTTTATACGAAATCCTTCATGCTTATATGAAATCAGTCCGTGTTTGCACGAAGTTCATCTGGTTGGTTAGAGTTGTGAAAATGTATGTCGCTGGTGTTTGATGTCATCCTCCACAGAAGGAAGCGGGAGGAAATTTGCTGGCTGCAGTTGGAGATGCTCTTAAGCTAGAAATAATAGAGTCACATCCAATCCATTTGAGTTAATTGCGTGTATGATTCTCCCTCTATAAAAAGTTAATTGCATGTACAGTGTACACATGACTTGCAGGGTGGCTACAGCTTCGTACAGAAAGTTAAAAAGAAACAAGTCCATCCTTAATCTTGTATTCTAAGTACTCTGCAGGTTCTACTGTCAATACAATAGTGAAAGCAGTATATATTAAATAAGTAATATATACTATAAAAATATAAAGTTAAAGACATAATTCAAACTCAGGTCATCGTGTTGCGAGCATCCGGCGCTAACTAGTCCAGCACATTTTTGTTGTGGACCATGCTGGAGATATATCTCCATGTCTACTATTATACTCCCTCCGTTCCTAAATATTTGTCTTTTTAATATTTCAAATGGACTACCACATACAGATGTGTATGTGGACATATTTTAGAGTGTAGATTCACTCATTTTTCTTCGTATGTAGTCATGTGTTGAAATCTCTAAGAAGACAAATATTTAGGAACGGAGGGAGTAGAAAACAGAGTTGGTGATGATGGTGTGCGTGCCACCCTGCAATATAGGCCATCGGATTTATATCCAACGGATAGGAAGGAAACTATGACAATTTTGCAAAAATATACCCACGCCCCTCTCCATGTTTTCAAATAAGGCCTTCCCTGATTCATCCTTTTCTCTCACAAGATAAACTACTCATACAAATGCATCTGGATGTTCCGTGCAACGCACGGGCATCTAGCTAGTTTCTTTTAAAATAGTTACTGTGATAATTGGGTTGAAGTGATATATTTTATGTCTGCCCCGAATGATTTTAGATTCACTAGTAGTAACAAATAAAATTTTGCCTTGTTAATTAACAGAAAACAGGGTGAAAACTATCACATGAGGCCAGTAAAAACAAGGCACACTGGGTTCAGCGTCATCGTCACTATGCGTGCGCGAGAAGTCCACATATCGAGGGAGCTACGGGGAGAAAGACGTATCGAGTGTGTCTGAGCGAGGCACAGAGACACAATGTTTGAGAGAAAAACCAATTGACAGATTAAGATCAGATCGGGTTGTCACCGTTCTGCTGTCATTGTGGGGGGGGGGGAGGGGGGGGGGGTGGGAGGGAGAGAAAGACGTATCGGGAGTGTGCGCGGTAGGCACGGAGGCACAACTAGCGTGTGTGTGTGTGTGTGTTTGAGAGAGAAGCAGTAGATAGATTACTATCAAGATCGAGGTGCCACCCTACTCCTTCGGTGTCGGGTTGTGTGTGTATGTGTGTTTGAGAGAAAAGCCAGTTGATAGATTAGTATCAAGATCGAGCTGTCACCCTTCTCCTTAGGTGTCGGGAAGTGTGTGTCTATGGGTGTGGGGGGGGGGCAGTGACACTTAGATATCTCTACTCTTATAAAAACAGAGTTGGTGATGATGGTGTGCCTGCCATCCTGCAATATAGGCCATCCGGTTTATATCTGACGGATAGGAAGGAAACTATGGCAATTCTGCAAAAAGATACCCACACCCCTCTCCACATTTGCAAATAAGGCCTTCCCTCGTTCATCCTTTTCTCCCATAAGATACACTACTCATACAAATGCATCTTGATGTTTCGTTCAACGCATGGGCATCTTGCTAGTAGGGAGAAGGAGTCTGTGTGACATATATCTATATTAAGGGATAGGTAGATAGCATGTGTGTGAGGCATACTTAAAGCATCACGGAGATAAACAAACGGTGTGCTTGCAAGTGCCAAAAAAATGAAGCGAGAAACAATCTCTACACGCGCGCGCGCGTGTGTGTGTGAGAGAGAGACCGAAATCTCAAAACAAAAGGTGCTCTGCTGGAATCCCATTGTATGTATTCATATGGTTCCGGAACTCGAGTTAACCTTAGGCATATGTGTGAGAGACATAATTATACTTTGAGACATTAGTGGCTGTGGGTGAGCGGAATTAAAGGGGTGGGCGTGTTCGACAGAGAGAGCGTGTGTGTTTCTGTGTGAGAGACTTGTAGGACGGGGTAGAAAGACGAATTCTAACCTTGATGGAGGGAGAGAAATACACAAAGTGCGTGTGTGTGATATGCCCACGGGGAAATAATATATGTATGTGTGTGAGAGAGATTGCACAATTATTCACGTATCACTATCTAGCGATCGTGGACGTGCATCGCTTGAACATAAATCAATATCTACTTCGTATCGTAGCCAAAGGTACAATATCGATTCAATGCTATAAAGATTAGACACTCACATATCACATTTTTTCTTTCTAAATAAACCTTTCAATTATGCATGGCAAAGTTACAGTGATGTTTCTTCAAACAACCAATGTAGCTATCATGTACATGCACCATTGTTAGTCTTGCATTCAAATTCTTTAGTCTTGGATGATTTAAGGTTCTATTATGAAGTAATATATGTAATATTCATATATGAATTCAACGGGTATGCAATTTATGAAATGGAGGCCATGTAATCATATGAGGTAACACTTTTAAGTAGCGGGCTACAATATCCATTTCTTTTATGGGACTACAATATCCATTTCTTTTTGTGCGCCTCTACACTAACACGTCAATGCATTATGTTTAAAGTAAATAACCAATGGCACTAAATTATCTATTTACACGAGAAATACATAGGCTGAGCGTTTGATACTTTTTTTGTGAACACGCCTCTACACCCGTACGATTGGTCGCGCCCGTGTGAACGTCCAAGCTATCGGTGCATCATCCTGAGTTATTGTCTTTTTTTCTGGGGTGGACTTCACACCAGTTATTAACTGCTGATGCGTGCCCCGTGTACACAATCTCGCATGACCTTCCCCCTAGCACGGTCTAAAATTAGTTGAAACTGGATACGAACGATCCCGCGGGCATCAAAATCTCCCGCCTCCTTCTAAAATTTCCGCCACGTAGTCTTTAGCATTTGAAATTCCCCTTTCGTCCTTGGTGCACGGAGAACAACAGTTACAATACCGCCATCATCGACATAATAGGTCGGGGCTGCTTTGGTAACTTCCAGTTCCCCCACCACACGACACCCCCATTTCCTCTCGCCTCTGCAAAAACGACTAACTCCACAGCACCAGAGCATCTTACATCACGCCGTCCGTACTTCATCGGCCTTTCTACCCCTCCCCTCTTGAAACCCTAGACTGCTCATCCACCAGCGTACCAGAGCCCATTAACTGCCAGAGGCGTCCACCTCGCCGGATCTGCTTCCGCGACCGCATCGACCCCCCCCCCCCCCCCTAGAAACAAGTAGACTACTCATCCATCACTGTACTAGATCCCATTCAGTGTCGGCCTTGCCCATGGCGCCAGATCTGCTTCGTCAGTACTATCGTCAACCGCAGCGCATCTGCAGCGGCTCCTTCGTACTCCCCACCGGAGATGCTTCGTCCACACACCCCCGGAGCTGCCCCATCGCCGCCCCCGTCGATGGCCTCTGATCCTCTTCGCCACCACCTTCCTCAACCCTACCGGAGCCGCTTCGCCGACACCATCGTCAACCCTACCAGAGTAGCTTCGCCTATACCACTCTCAACCCTATCGGGGCCGCTTTGCCAACTCACAAGTCCACGGCCTCAAATCCGCTTCGTCGCACCCTCATCCAACCTACCAGAGCAGCTTCTGACGCCCCATCCACGGCTGCAAATCTGCATCGTCGACACCATCCTGAACCCAACCACCAGAGCGGCTTCGCCGATGCCCTCGTCCACGACCACAGATCCACTTCACCCACACCGTAGTCCACCCTATCGGAGCCGCTCCACAAACACCCTACTCAACGGTTCTAGATCTCCTTACCATACCCTGACAGCCAGCATAGCGTCATCACCCTGGACGTTTCTAACCCGATTCCCACCGTCTGGCATGATTCCAATCACCCGCCACGCCCTAGGTACTTGTCTCCTTTAAACCCGTCCAGCATCACCTGCCCGATGTACTTCAAATATACTAATAGGTTGCTGTTACATGTTATGCAGCTGGCAAAAACTACAAGGACGATTTTTTTTCTAGATCTAACAGCTTGGCCAACCAAGATCCTGGACTGAGGCATTGCTATGATCTTGTAAGTGCGTCTCTTCTTGTATTGTTGTGTGCCTCCAGCGTGCTTTGCTAGGATTTTTGACCTGTAGTCCCTTTATGCAGACAATGATTTCTACTACTAGCTGCTAAATTAGATATGTAGATGTCATACATGATACTACCTCGTAACTCCGTTCCTAAATATAATTCTTTCTAGAGATTCACTATAGGCTACATACAGATCAAAATGAGTGAATCTACACTCGAAAATGCATATATATACATCTGTATGTGGTCCATACTTGAATCTCTACAAAGACATATTTAGGAATAGAGGTAGTACATTACACAAAATCGTAGGTGGCATGTAGGAATTCCAGTGCACTACATTAGGCTCCCTCAGAGTGCCTACTAGTCCAGCACACAAAGTCATGGCTAGTTTATGCTACGCACACAATCGTTAATTGGTGGTTTAAATATGTGCAACGGATATGCAATGTATTATCATGTAGAGATGTCTGAAATTAGCCGTGTCAACTTGCAGATAGGGTTACACAATGAAAAAGTACAAGATGTATGTGGCAATTTCATGGAACATCACAAAAAGGAGAGGCAACGGTGAGCCTATACAGTGTGCTATGGTAGGTCACTCCTCCATTGCAATCATCGTGACATGTTATTTCTATGTCAGTTCTATTGGCCAAGTTTCTTAGGGACAGTTATTATGAGTTATCCTAAGAAAATAAGCACCTGTGAATATAAGCTCTAGGTAATAAGCCAACCAGTTCTTTTAATTGCCTTCCTTTTCAGCTTATCTTTGGTATGATCAGTGAAAAGTCTAGATTGCATTATATTTTTTCATTTTGCTGCCCATGTGAAAATTAATTTGACTTGCAAACATCACAAATTGAACCCAGTGCAGTAATTAATATGATAGGAAAACAGACCATCACTATTTGTTCAAATTACAAATACAAAGATACCATCTACTTGGCACAATCTACTTTGGTCAATGTCTTTCATAGATATCCCATTGCCTAATTTAAGCTAAGAACACATGACCCACATTTAAATGAAGAAAAATTATTTATTGAAATTCGATGTCCAAGTGGATGGTTATTATCATATAGCTGCACCACCTGAAAGCATCATATAGCAGCAACAGCTCATAGCAACTCATCATACAACAACAGCAGTGTGCAATTCATCATATACCAGCAGCAGCTCATAGCAATTCATTATATAGCAGCTACAGGAGCAGCTCATAGCAATTCATCATATAGCAGGAGCAACTCATAGCAATTCATCATATAGCAGCGGCAGGAGCAGCTTATAGCAACTCATCATATAGCAGCAGCAGCTCATAGCAATTCATCATATAGCATCAACAGCTCATAGCAATTCATCATATAGCAGCAGGAGGAGCATCTCATAGCAATGCATCATATAGCAGCAGCAGAAGCAGCTCATAGCAATTCATCATATAGGAGGTCAGAATGAAAATTTGGCAAAAAATCAGAGGAGATCCTCACCTTGTTGGATGAGCTCATCCTTCAACAGCACCTCAAGGCCATGACCTAGGAGGAGGGGAGGGGGGACAAGGTGCCTTTTGCCGCAGTGTGGCATTAGTCATAGTTGTGTGACGCCCGCCGGAGTAGTGCGTTGGACGGACCACTGTGGAGCAGCTGCTGGAGACCATGAGAATGAGGGGCGACGCCAGAGGGAGGAGCAGCCAGGGAGATTTGGCCCTACCCGCCGGCCATGTAGCCTAGCTAGACAGAGCATCGTCGAGGACCAGGCCAGATGGGACCAGTGGCGACGACTCGCTGGAGGAACCCTAGCGCTGTAGGCAGGGGATCGAGGTAGAGGGAAAGGGGAGAGGAGATGCAAGCGGGTAGGGCAATGAATGCTTGCGTGTTTGTTTTTACTTGAGGGTCAAGTGTGACGCAGGCATGAGCAGTTGCATTTTGAGTGTAATATAGGCAAGCAATAGAGTCATTTCACTATTCCCCTTCCCTTCAATTTTTATTGAGCTTCTACCCGAAACACCCCCTCCAAAGCGAAATAAGTTAAGCCAAGCCCATAACTCAAAAATGACTTCTTTACATTTTTATGGATTATTTTGACAATAAGCTCTGAAAAGGCAGAATATAACTAGCCCTTAACCTGCAATTCAATTGTGTGTGCAATGATAAATCACTCCTGCCTGCTATAGTGTACATTTAGGCATCATCATACATGGCATAACCTAATACATGTGCATTCCATTGTAGAATCCGGAATATGCAATGTTTATGTTAGTTCATACGTTGCACATGATGTTTAAATGCCCCTTAAATCTGGTCAGTCAAGTGATGGTCTTTAAGCCTCCTTCTTTGCTTCTTTTCTCGATATGTAAGATTTGCTCACACATTTGTTCAATTGCTTGTTTGCATTAGCCAGCCATACTAGGACTATTTGCTTTGATTATTTGTTGTTCTTAACCTAACACTCTATCAGAGCTTGTCAATGGTTTAAGCACTAAGGGATGCTATAGTGGGGGATTGTCTAACTCATAGGTGACATAAAGGTTTGACTGTACACTAAAGTAGGCTCTCCAAGAGTACCTAGAGATCCAGTTCGAAGGTATGCCTAGTTTTTACATAATGCACACATAGTAAATGCTCATTTCATTGTGTGCAAGCGCAGGAGATGTGGCATGTTTCACTATGTGTTGTTGTTTTGTTATAATCTCATCCTTTTGTGTTGTTCACAGACTGGAAAGTATGCATATTTATCTTCCAAGGAGATGAGTAACTAGTTTGTGTCACCTTGCAGAGGGGGTGCAATGAAGATAAGATTGAGGATTTCCAAGTACAAGATGGTAGGAAGGGGCCTTGCAAGAGAAGTAGGAGCAGCGCTGAGCCTGTTCAACCAGTTAAGGTAAGTCACTGTATAAAACTCAACAGTTCAATTTCTTTTTTGTTTCAGGCATAGTTAATTTGCTCTTTTCAATTGCTTTATTTGTCCTCAGTTAATGAGATGCCCAGACAATGATGCCTGATGTTGGGTACTTGTATAACTATTAGTTGACATAATTAAAGTCCTTACCATTTAATTACTCTGGCGAAGTGTGCCTGAAACTTTGAAGTCTATTAACCAACCATTACTGCATGAGGCTCACAATCTAGTTTATACTAGGCTAATGATTGCATAGTTTTGCTTGCTGTAGTAGGTTTGTATGAATCCCTCTGATGTTCATTATGCTCCCTTAGACTTTAATTGAGCTACAGAATGACCAACTGCTTGCTTACTTATATGCAACGTGTTGTCTAAATTTGTAACTTGTCTGTATTTTGGATTTGGCCCCAACATCATGCTCCTCTGGTGAGCTAAGAGAGATTTCTGTATGCGGGCTGCACATACTACCATTTTTATAATTTTTAAAATATCACCTGCTTATGCTTCATGACGTGTAACATTATTGTTAGTCATGTTTTGCCATGTACAAAATAGTCTGTCTTGCTTGCTTCACTGTTGTAACTATATTTTGGCCCTTGTCATGTGTACTTACAGAAACATTTCAGGATGAAGTGACATCAACACAAAGATCTGTGAGCAGTGCAGCATGGCCATTACCAAATGATTATGTATTGGAATTGAAATGTGCCGATGTTCTCGAGCATCAACTAGAGGTGGCAAGACAATGTGTACATGATTCTCAACGTACAATCAATAAGTTGAGACTGGACTTGCTGGTATTAGATGCAGGAGTCAAAAAAATGAAACAAGACACTGAGGTAACCACGAAGGAATTGTAGATTTTGCAGAATGAAATTTGTGCTATCTAAATCCGGTCAATCCTATTTTCTAAAGAGATTATAGTTCAAATGGTAAGTTCTGTTGATGCGTGTCCATGATGTATGAGCTTTATTTGTCCAGTGTATGTAATTTGCTGTTTGTGTACGCTTTATTATCACTGGTGCCGAACTATAATGCCCAGTGGGTATATTCGGTTGTAATTTTTTATTGTATAATGTAGGATTATTCAACGTTTCTATGCCTTAGTCTTTTTATTGTATAGTGTATGTTTTTTAGAGGCGATAGTATAGAGTAGGATAATTCCTGAATATGCTATATAGTTGAAACGGGGGCCAACATGCCCAAACATTTCCTGGACGCCATACAAAGGAACAAACATGTGTAGTCAAAGCGGGCCTTAATTGAGCTGATCAAAATAATATTAAGTGGATCCCAAATGATGTGGCCCACCGTATTAACGACTCTTAGCAGGCCGTTAACACGCCAAAAGCTCGATAGGGCTGTATAAATGGAATGGCCCGCGGGCCTCTAGCAGGCCGAAATACATGTCAATTTTGTCTCAGCCCTTTTACTTTATGGGCCAGTAAGAGGCCGAAAGTTTTATGGGCCAGAGGAGGCCCAGTTTGCAAACTAGGCTTTTAATAGGCCGAAAGTCGCGTTGGGCTGAAATGATGCCCTACAGAACGTGGGCCCCTTGGACCTAAAGTCAAAGGCCCAACTATTGTGCGGGCCGTTAACAGGCCGAGAGACAAAATGGGCTAGGAGTTGGCCCATTTACCGAATGGGCCGAGGACATGCCTAAAGTCACAGCGGGCTAGAATTGGCCCAACTGTAGAATGCACCGAGAAAAGGCCGAAAGATGTTCCGGGCCATTAACGTGCTGGAATTGACGATGGGCTGCCAACAGGTCGAAAGAAGCTCGGGCTGTAATTGGTCCCAAAGACGTAGTGGCCGTTAACGGTCTTAAACTAATGATGGGATGGAAATTGTCAAATCTAGAATGGGCCTTTGATGGGATGATTCTGTGTAACTTGTATGGGCCGTGCTTGTAAATGGGCATGACTCAAGTAGGCCGCTAATGGGCCGACCCGCTTATTTTGACAGGCCCGGCCATTTAACCTAAATGGGCCACTGTTGGGCCGAGACACGTGTTGACGTATCATAGGTGCGTTCCGTCCATTTGCTGGATGACAACTTTTCGAACGCCGGGCCAACACGTGGATCTGCCGGCCAATCAGAATTTTACACGTGGAAAGTCCCCATTGGTCCGCGCTGTTAACGGGTTATCGGATCCAAACCGGAACCCAATAGCTTAACGGCGACCCGTTACGGTGGATGCCATGTGTCGGTCACCCTTGATGAAAGCACTTCTATGGCGCATGATTTATCGTCATGGAAGTGGACACTTCCGTGATGATAATTTTAGTAATGTCATGGAACACTTCTACGACAACACAGGTATGACTATCTTGATTCTGTCATAAAATCGTCATGGATGTACATGCATGATAGAAAACGCGACCTGTTGTGACAAACACGTATCATCACGAAAGTGTATTTTTTGAAGTGGTGGGTGTAATGCACTGGCGAAAGTTGCGCGGTACTAGAGAGGCTAGCAATGGTGGAAGGGTGAGACTGCGTATAATCCATGGACTCAACATTAGTCATAAAGAACTCACATACTTATTGCAAAAGTCTATTAGCTATCGAAACAAAGTACTACACGCATGCTCCTAGGGGATAGATTGGTAGGAAAAGACCATCTCTCATCCCCGACCGCCACTCATAAGGAAGACAATCAATAAATAAATCATGCTCCGACTTCATCACATAACGGCTGACCATACATGCATGCTACGGGAATCACAAACTTCAACGCAAGTATTTCTACCAATCCACAATTACTCACTAGCATGACTCTAATATCACCATCTTTATATCTCAAAACAATCATAAGGAATCAAACTTCTCACAGTATTCAATCCACTTTATAAAAGTTTTTATTATATCCTTCTAACAAACTACTCCAAAAAGATATAAGTGAAGATCAATGAGTAGATGAATAATTATGTAGCTATGTGAAGACTCTCTCTCACAAATAAAATTTCGGATCTTAAGTACTTTATTCAAACAACAAGAAAAACAAAATAAAATGACATTCCAAGGACAACACATATCATGTGAAGGAGCAAAAACTTAGGTTCAACCAAACTGACCGATCATTGTTGAAGAAGAAAGGTGGGATGCCAACCGGGGAATCCCCAAGCTTAGATGCTTGAGACTTCTTGAATATTTATTAGGGATGCCTTGGTCATCCCCAAGCTTGAGCTCTTGTGTCTCCTTGATTCCTCTCATATCACGGTTTACCTAAATCTTAAAAACTTCATCCACACAAAACTCAACAAGAACTCATGAGATAAGTTAGTATAAATCAATGCAATAACCTTATCATTCTCTACTATAGCAAATCACTAAAATTATTATTTAACATTACATACTAAATGCCTCTACATATTTAATACTCCTATCCTCAAATAGAATCATTAAACAAGCAAACATATGCAAACATAACAGTAATCTGTCTAAACAGAACAGTCTGTAAAGAATGCAAGAGGAATCATACTTCTTTAACTCCAAAAATTCTAAAAACATACCACACTTTATAAAATTTGTTGTTACTCATTTTGTAAAAAATTCATGATTTTATCATGTACTGATTATTCACAAATATCCAGACAATGATAAAAAACTTTCTGTTTTCAAAACAACAATATATAGACTTGCAAAATAAGCATGGTAAAGGCTACACTTAACCTTTTTATTGAACTAAAAGATGCAAAACAATACTCTAAATAACAGCAAGTAAGTCCTAATAAGATAAAATGACGCTCCAAGCAAAACTCATATCATGTGGTGAATAAAAATATAGCCTCAAGTAATTTTACCGATGGATTGAAGATAAAAGAGGGGATGTCATCCGGGGCATCCCCAAAGATTAGATGCTTGGTTGTCCTTGAATATTACCTTGGAGTGCCTTGGGAACCCCTAAGCTTAGGCTCTTGCCACTCCTTATCCCGTAGTTCATTGAAACTTCACCCAAAACTTGAAAACTTCACAACACAAAACTCAACAGAAAACTTGTAAGCTATGTTAGTATAATCTGGGCAATCTAGAAACTTCGTATACTTCTGTATCTCCCAAAATTCTGAAAACTTAGGACAATCTGGGCAATTTTTATATAAATCTTGTGCAAAAAAAATCAGGATTTTATCATGCTTCTGTAAAAAATGAAAATTATTTTACTGGGCGTAAAAGTTTTTGTTTTTTGGCAAGATCAAATTAATTATCACCATAGACCATCCCAAAGGTCTTACTTGGCACTTTATTGAAACAAAAGCTATAAAGAATAATTAATACAATAGCCTAATCATGTTAACACACAAAAATAGTAGGGGTAAATATTGGATTACCTCCCAACAAGTGCTTTTCTTTAATGTCTTTCTAGCTAGGCATGATGATTTCAATGATGCTCACATAAAAGATAGGAATTGAAACATAATAAGAACTTCATGAAGCATATGACTAGCACATTTAAGTCTAACCCACTTCCTATGCATAGGGATTTTGTGAGCAAACAATTTATGGGAACAAGAATCAACTAGCATAGGAAGGCAGAACAAGCATAACTTCAAGATTTTCAACACGCAGAGAGGAAACTTGTTATTATTGCAACTCCTACAAGCATATATTCCTTCTCATAATAATTTTCAGTAGCATCATGAATGAATTCAACAATATATCTATCACACAAAGCATTCTTTTCATGATCTACAAGCATAGAAATTTTATTACTCTCAAAATAAGCAAATTTATTCTCATGAATAGTAGTGGGAGCAAATTCAACAAAATAACTATCATGTGAGGCATAATCCAATTGAAAATTAAAATCATGATGACAAGTTTCATGGTAATCATTATTCTTTATAGCATACATGTCATCACAATAATCATCATAGATAGCAAATTTGTTCTCACAATCAATTGGAACCTCTTTCGAAATAGTGGAATCATCATTGAATAAAGTCATGACCTCTCCAAATCCACTTTCATCAACATAATCATCATAAATAGGAGGCACGCTATCATCATAATAAAATTTCTCATCAAAACTTGGGGGACAAAAAAGATCATCTTCATTAAACATAGCATACCCAAGCTTGTGGCTTTGCATATCATTAGCATCATGAATATTCAAAGAATTTAAACTAACGACGTTGCAATCATGCTCATCATTCAAAGATTTAATGCCAAACATTTTATTGACTTCTTCTTCTAACACCTGAGCACAATTTCCCTTTCCATCATTTTCAGGAAAGACATTAGAAAGATGAAGCATATGAGGCAACCTCAATTCCATTTTTGTAGCTTTCTTTTATAGACTAAACTAGTGATAAGACAAGAAACTAAAAGATTCAATTGCAAGATCTAAAGATATACCTTCAAGCACTCACCTCCCTGACAATGGCACCATAAAGAGCTTGATGTCTACTACGGAACCTTCTTCTTGTAGACTCGTGTTGGGCCTGTTGGGGAACGTAGTAATTTCAAAAATTTCCTACGCACACGCAAGATCATGGTGATGCATAGCAATGAGGGGGGAGAGTGTGTCCACGTACCCTCATAGACCAAAAGCGGAAGTGTTAGCACAACGCGGTTGATGTAGTCGTACGTCTTCACGATTCGACCGATCAAGTACCGAACGCACGGCACCTCCGAGTTCAGCACACGTTCAGCCCGATGACGTCCCTCGAACTCCGATCCAGCCGAGTGTTGAGGGAGAGTTTCGTCAGCACGACGGTGTGGTGACAATGATGATGTTCTACCGTGTCGGTGTACAAAAAGAGGGGTACACTTTTTGTACCCCTATAACTGTGCACGGGCAGTCTGAGCCACGGGCACCACCACACCAAGCAAGGCAAGGGAGGTGAGCCAGGGTAAGACCGAAGCTCAAGAGAACTACGACGCCAAGGCCAAGACCACGAAGAGCAAAGGGGACGAAGCGGACTCCCCCGGCAAGATCCTTGCCGGGAGACAGTTCTAGCAGCCCCGGCAAGACCCTTGCCGCGGCGACTCGTCCCGCGCCTATGGAGCAAATCACCCTTGAGTCCACTGCCCCCAAAGGGCAAGGATTCGGGAGACATCCCCGTGGCGGCATGCAGATCTTCGTGAAGACATTCAAGATCAGATACGCACTAAGGAGACGACAACCCTTGGCGGGATCCCAGCCGAGGAAGACCACAAGGCCCCCGGCAAGCGCCTTGCCAGGGATGACAGCAGGCGCCTCGGCAAGACCCTTGCCGGGGCCCCGGCAAGGCCCTTACCGAGGACACCTGCAGGGCCACCATCAGGCCCACGCCGACTAAACCTCCACCACCGCATGCACGTAGCTGCCGACCCAACCAGCTGGGCAGGCACCTGCGTGGCGGCATGCAGATCTTTGTAAAGACCCACCACTGCGCCACCTCAGCTGCCTGCCTACCTACGTGGCATCGCAGGCGTCGCTGGCCAGGGCGCGTGTCGACACAAGAAGGAGCAGCGACGGACGAGACAGGTTTCTCCCCCATCCCCGATAAAGCAAGGACACCTAAGCAAGACACATTAAATGCGCCTTGTCATGTAATGCGAGGGATAACCTCGCATCACTGTACCCTTTCCATCTCCTGTGTGCCACTGTGGCAACCCCTTTTTCTATAAAAGGAGGCCCGAGGCGACCAGGAGGAGGATTCGGCTTTTTGGAGCTCCTCACGCCCCATAGCTAGCTCAAGAACACAGATATACAATCCACCGAAGCAGGAGTAGGGTTTTACACATCCTCGCGGCCCGAACCTGGATAAACAAACCGTGTGCTACCTGTTAGATATGCTCTTCTCACGACCCCGTGCCCCGCTAACCGTAATAGGGATTCTTGTGATCCCATAGGTGTCGTTCCCACCGACATCTCTGGTGCGCCAGGTAGGGGGCGCAGTTGTGAGAATCGTTTTTAGTAGTTAGTTCGGCGCTTCTTCATAATCATGGCGCCCAAGAAGAAGACGACGGTGGCGGTTGGCCAGTCGGAAGCCGGACAGCCCATCCCGACGCGGGCGAGTAGCGGACCGGTCGCAGAAAGGACCTGGGGCGCTGCTCGCGAACACCAACACCATCCCAGCAGCCGGAGTTTGGGAGGCGGCGATGTTTGTGCGCCTGGTAACGGGCCACACGTCGCCAAATCCAAAGGCGGAGCCAAGCCCTTCGCAGGTGGAGCGGAGCCTTCCAGGGTCATCGCTGCCCCGCCCGAAGGCGATGCAAGGGCCTCCAAGACTCCCACGCCGGCGCCAATAGCACGCTCCTCCCAGGCAGCACGCGACGAACGGCGTAATCACGCCGAAGATCCCGGGCGTCGCCGCGGGAAGAGCCCCGAGCGCCACTCTCGGGACGTAGAAGACCTGCCCACTCACCGAGGCGCTGGTGAAAACGGCATGCGACCGCGGGGTCGTGATAGAGCTCCTTCTAACATGGTCAGAAGTCGAAGCGCATCACGATCCGTGCAGGTTTCGCTGCCACCGACGCCAGCAGAGGCCCTGGCGCGTGCGCAGTTGCTCCTCGATTTTCCTCCGGCTACGGGAAACTCGACGAATGGAGAGCCACTATCCGAAGCCTTGTTGCGGTGGCCAACAAAGACGAACCAAGTCCGGTGAGGCCCCCGGGTCGACGCTCCGATGGAGTCCCGCGGACCAGTGGCGGAAAAGCCGGCGGCGCCGCGACCACGGTGCATTCACCTCTTCCCCATCCGGTACCGCGGACGCCGGCTCGTCGCGACGTCGCGGGAGACGACATCTCCATAGCATCGTCTGACCCGCGGACCCACTGTGACCAGTGCCAAGTTCTTTGGGAACGAGCCCATGAAGACGCTCGAACCACTATCGAGCGCCAGCGCGGAGTGCGCCACCAGTCAGACAGGCGAGCAGGGCCTGCTGTGAACCACCCGGCCCCGGAGAGCCCTGGAGGCCTACCTTACGAGGTAGGCTGTCCGGCTTTTACCCGTGAGCTGCGGCAGTTCCACTGGCCCACTCACCGCACCTTCAAACCTGACGTTGGCGAAAAGTACAACGGCAAGACTCACCCGTCTGAGTTCCTCATCATCTACACCATCGCGATGCAAGCCGCCGGAGCCCGCGATGATAAGGTGCTTGCGAATTACTTTCCATTGGCTCTTAAACCCAACGCCATGTCGTGGTTGATGCACTTGCCTGTAGACTCTATTTCCTCCTGGTCGGATTTGTGCCATGAGTTTGTGGGCGCCTTTACTAGGGGTCACCAAGCCCATGGCCAAGCAAGCGACCTGCATGTCATTCCCCTGAAGGGAGGCGAGAGTCTGCGCAAGTATATACAGAGGTTCAGCCGGGTACAGTACAATATCCCTGATGTTCACCCTGCCGCCATCATCAGCGCGTTCCATCAGAACGTGCGTAACCACAAGATGCGCAAAGAACTGGCAATGAACAAGGTGAAAGATGTGGCAGAACTCTATGTTCTTGCTGACAGATGTGCCCGAGCTGAAGAGGGAAGGAAGTACCCCGGCAAAGATGCCGGCATGGAAACCGACTCCTCAGATGAGGATACTGCCGCCCCGGCGAAGAAAGGCCGGCGCCGCAACAGGAAGCACAAAGGTAAGGCTGTGCTTGCCGTCGAGGGATCTGACGACGCCGGCTTCACCAAGAAAACCAAGGCAGATGACCCCGGCAAGGAAATTGCCGGATGTGTCGCCTGCCGGGCCTTGGTGGCTGCCGAGAAGCCAGGAAACTCCAACAAGCAATACTGCAAGATCCATCGCACCAAAGGCCATGATCTCCAGAACTGCCGACAGGTTGAGCTCCTTGCTGAGAAGCAGAGGGTTGAATATGAGAGGCGGGACAAGGAGAAAGGCCAGGACGGTGCTGAGGGGTCCGGCAAGAAGCGTAACGGCTAGGCGGGCTGTCGCGGCAAAGATAAACAGCAGGAGAGGCCCGCCCGGGGCTGTGACAAAAAGCCAGAAGACAATGATCACAAAGAGGACGATGAGTCTGGTGACCAAGAATTTCAGAAGGCTACAGAGGCCATGTGCGTCGACGGCGGTGCCTCGCTGCATACCTCTCACCGCCAGCTTAAACAGTGGGCGCGTGAGATTACAGCGGCGGAACCGTCGTTTGATGCCCAAAGGCCGCTGAAGTGGTCCAGCACACCTATCATTTTTGACACTGAGGATCACCCTGATCGCACTACTGCAGTCGGGTGCTTGCCATTGTTGGTTTCACCAACAATACGCAACCTCAAGGTGACAAAGATGCTAGTCGATGGCGGGGCCGGTCTGAACTTAATCTCGCCTGCCGTGATCGAGAAATTGCAGATTCCTGATGAAGACCTCGAAGAGACGGGCACGTTTCAGGGGGTCAACCCGGGAAGAAGTCAACCAAAGGGAAAGGTCACGTTGCCTGTGACTTTTGGGAGTGATCTGAACTACAGGACAGAAAGGATTGTGTTTGACGTTGCCAAGATCCCCTTGCCTTACAACGGGATCCTTGGGCGCCCAGCGCTGGCCAAGTTCATGGCGGCGTCACATTACGCCTAAAACACCTTGAAGATGCCGGGGCCTGTGACGATCATCACCGTCCTGTCAGACAAGAAGGATGCGCTAATTTGCGCTGACCAACTCTACCAACAAGCAGTTGTAGCAGCCGCCACTGCTAAGGCGCTTGCTCCTGCCGCTGGAGCCCCGGGAAGGCAAAAGAAGAAGACCGGTGAGACCTCAGGCACCCACTCCGGCAAGCGCACCTCTTCAGAGTGTAGCGCTCCCGTCGAGGACGTGCCAGAGAGCTCCGCCGACAGAAACAAGAAGTCCAGGGCCACGCCGTCGGGAACCAAGAAGGTTTCTGTCAAGGAGGACGGCATGGGTGGAGCTTTTACCATAAGCTCCACCCTTGACGACAAATAGGAAGACGCGCTCGTCACCTTCCTGCGGGCGAATGTCGATGTGTTTACATGGCAAGCATCCGACATCCCTGGCGTTCCCAGGGAGGTGATTGAGCACCACCTTGCTGTCTGTCCTCATGCGCGGCCCGTCAAGCAGAAGGTCAGAAAGCAAGCTTTGGAACGACAAGAGTTCATCACAGAGGAGATCCGGAAACTGGAAGCAACGGGTTTGGTAAGAGGAGTGCTCCATCCGACATGGTTGGCCAATCCGGTGGTAGTGCGCAAGGCAAATGGGAAGTGGAGGCTGTGTATTGATTACACAGATATTAATAAGGCTTGTCCCAAAGACCCCTTCCCATTACCGCGCATCGACCAGATTGTTGACTCCACAGCTGGGTGTGATCTGTTGTCATTCCTCGATGCCTACTCCGGCTACCACCAGATCTTCATGACAAGGGAAGATGAAGAGAAAGCGGCATTCATCACCCCATGTGGTACGTATTGCTTTATACGGATGCCTTTCGGGTTGAAGAGTGCTGGTTCAACGTTTGCAAGGGCGGTCCAGATTGGTTTTGAACCCCAGCTCCATAGAAATATGGAAGCTTATATGGACGATATAGTGGTCAAAACCAAGAACAGTGCAACCCTCATATCAGATTTACAAGAAACATTTGCAAACCCACGCAAGATCAATCTCAAGCTGAACCCTGAGAAGTGCGTCTCCGGCGTCCCGTCTGGCAAGCTTCTCGAGTTCTTTGTGTCACAGTGTGGGATAGAGGCCAATCCGGACAAGATCAAAGCTATAGAGCAGATTGAAGCGCCCAAGCGAGTGAAGGATGTGCGTCGGCTTGCTGGTTGCGTTGCCGCCATGAGCAGGTTCATTTCCAAGTCCGCCGAGCGTGCCCTTCCCTTTTTCAAGATTTTGAAAAAGGCGGGCCCGATGGAGTGGACGCCAGAAGCCGAAGCAGCATTGCGAGATTTGAAGAGGTACCTCTCCTCCGCGCCAATACTAGTTGCGCCTAGGCCACACAAACCGTTGTTGCTGTACCTGGCGGCAACGAACCGGGTGGTCAGCGCCGCACTAGTGGTGCAGAGAGAAATTGATGATGAGGTAATAGCAATGACGGAGCCCGATGCCACCGATGCCGAGACGATGCAGCCAATTGAAGTGCCGCCAAAGAAGAAAATGATGCAGCACCCGGTCTACTTCGTTAGTTCCCTCCTGCAGGGGGCTAGATCGAGGTACTCCGGTGTGCAGAAACTGCTCTTCGGCCTTCTTATGGCCTTGAGGAAGCTGCGTCACTACTTCCAGGCGCATGAAATCACTGTCGTCACTCGCCTCCCTCTGCAACGGATATTGCACAATCCAGATGCAATGGGAAGGATCGTAGAGTGGGAACTGGAACTGTCCAGCTTTGGCCTCAAGTTTGAGAGTACCTCAACGATTCAAAGCCGAGTCCTGGCAGAGTTCATTGCAGAATGGACCACGACGCCTGACGAAGAAACCCAAGAGACTGCTCTCCCCGGCAAGGAGGCAAGTTGCGACTGGATCATGTACTTTGATGGAGCTTTCTCCTTACAGGGCGCCGGGGCTGGCGTACTGCTTGTCGCGCCCACCGGAGAGCACCTCAAGTACGTGATCCAGATGCACTTCCCCAGGGAGGTGTCAACAAACAATACAGCTGAGTATGAAGGGCTGCTTGCCGGTCTTAGGATCGCGGCGGACCTCGGAATCAAGAAACTCGTCGTCAGAGGCGACTTGCAACTTGTCGTCAAGCAAGTCAACAAGGATTACCAGAGCCCGTTGATGAAGGCCTACGTCGATGAAGTGAGAAAGCTGGAAGAGCGTTTTGACGGTATACAGGCAGAATACATTCCCCGAGCGGAGAATGATATCGCCGATTACCTGTCAAAACGCGCTGCCCTCAAGCTACCTGTGGAACCAGGTACCTTTGTGCTTCGGCTAACTCAGCCATCCGTTGATCCATCAACAGAGCAGAACAAGAGGAGAAAATCAGGGCCCGGCAAGTACTTTCCCGCCAAGCTCCCTGAAGCCGCCGGCAAGGATGTTGCCGGAGACACTGAGCCCGCCACAGTACGGCTAGCTCCGACAGAGCATCAAGCTCTTGCCGTCGAGACAGCCGCTCCTGTAGCAGAGGAAATGCCTTTAGTCCTCGCCGTCAAGCCCCAGGCTCCAGCGTGGGCACAACATACCGTCCGATTCCTCCAAACAGGGGAACTTCCTGAGGAGCAGGAAGAAGCGGAAAAAGTAGCCCGTCGCTCTACTATGTACCAGTTCGTCGATGACGTCCTGTACAGAAAGAGGCCGAACGGCGTGAAATTGAAGTGTATCCCTCGAGAGGAAGGACTGGGGCTGTTGGCGGAGATACATGGAGGCATATGTGGATCCCACATCGGGTCAAGGGCCCTTGCCGGCAAAGCATTTCGGTAAGGTTTCTTCTGGCCCACCGCCCTCCAGGATGCGATGACACTAGTCACCAGGTGTGAAGCGTGCCAATTCCATTCAAAGAAGCTTCATCAGCCACCTCAAGCCCTTCAAACCATTCCTCTCTCCTGGCCTTTCTCGGTCTGGGGGCTCGACATACTGGGCCCTTTCCCCCACGCTGTCGGGGGCTTTGAGTACTTGTACGTTGCAATCGACAAGTTCACAAAGTGGCCAGAAGTGGAAGCAGTGAGGAAGGTCACAGCACAGTCAGCCGTCAAGTTCTTCAAAGGACTGGTGTGCCGTTTTGGTGTACCCAATAGGGTTATCACCGACAACGACACGCAATTCACAAGCCACACCTTCATGCAATATATTCAAGGCCTCGGCAGCAAGGTCTGTTTCGCTTCCGTTGCTCACCCACGAAGCAATGGTCAAGCTGAGAGGGCAAATGCTGAAGTACTGCATGGCTTGAGGACAAAGACCTTTGACAAACTGTGCAAGAGTGGAAGGCGCTGGATTGGTGAATTGCCGGCGGTTCTTTGGTCAATCAGAACGACACCAAATTGAGCCACCGGCCAGACACCCTTTGCCCTGGTATACGGGGCAGAAGCAGTTCTCCCGACGGAACTCATATATGGGTCACCTCGAGTACTCGCTTATGACGAGCTTGAGCAAGAGCAATTGCGGCAAGATGACGCAACGCTCCTTGAGGAAGATCGTCTTCGGGCGGCTGTGAGAGCAGCGCGCTACCAGCAAGCCTTGCGCCGCTACCATAGCCGCAAGGTTCATGCCCGAAGCTTTGAGGAAGGCGACCTTGTTCTTCGGCGCATTCAATCGGCCAAGAATTCCAACAAGTTGACGCCAAAGTGGGAAGGCCCTTATCGGGTAATACGAGTCACCAGGCCCGGCTCAGTCCGCCTGGAGACCGAAGATGCCGTTCCGGTGAGTAACTCCTGGAACATTGAGCATCTTCGCAAGTTTTACCCGTGAGGCGCGGCTTGCTGGGCCCCCCGGCAAGCCACCTTTTGTACGAGCCTTGCCGATGACGCATGTAACCCTCTGTACAAAGCCAGGCGCAGACCCTGAGCATAAATAAATGAAGCGCTGGTGCCCTAAGTTATAGCATGCATGCTAGGTCGAGTCTCGTCCTTGGTCAGGGTTGATAGTGCTTAGCGGCGACTAACCCCTAGCTTAGAGGTCGAGTGTGCGTCTCTTTGTCTTTCTTTTGTCTTCTTTGGTTCACAGGACACACAGATATCCGTGCCGAACCACTCGGGGAGAAAAAAAAGAGGAACATACCAGCATCTAGCCCCCGGCAAGCCAGTATTGCCGGGGGCTGCAAGAGCAAAGATTCACCCACGGCGAACCAGGGTTGCCGGGGACTGCAGCTTCAGATAAGTTCTTCATCCCTTATCATGCATTCCATTATGGACTAAGGTATGTGAAACCTCATTTTCCCCTAAGCTACCGTGCTCCCCTAACTCTAGGCCCTAGGGCTCGTTCCTGGGGCCAAGTTGGGTCGTAGTCACGGCAGCGAAAGGATGAAACAAGGAGCCCGAATCCGCCTCATCCCTGCCTCCGCCAAAGGCGTGAGGAAGGTCGAGCGAAGTGGGGAGACGGCAAGGCCTGTTGCCGGGCAAGGAAATGTTTATCTTAAAGATATCAAGGATTTACTCCTTGTCGTGGGTTCCACCCACAAACAAATGACCCGGCAAGCATCCCTTTTTCATTAAAAAACATTCCACTCAGGTACAGTCCATAGGGAATGAAAAACATGAAAGATGGGATTACAAGTTTTAAATTCAGCAAAGGGCCGAAGGCTTACAAACTAAAAAGAGATAAGGTGCCCGTAATCCCTTTCTTGTCCCTCTCCTCAGGAGGCAGGTCAAGGAGGTGAAAAGGACAAAAGGAGCGCCTAGGTGAGCTACGGGTGGCAGAAGACACCAAGAGAACATCTTGGTGGCCGTCCAAAGGCTGGATGGTGATGGCGGTGCCGGAAGTAGAGCTCGAAGACGAGGCGGCAGGACGTCAGCACGCGTCGAAGGCATTGGTGCCCGCGTACTCTGACTTGACGGCCTTGCCGCCCGCCCTCTTCCGCAGCCTCCCAACGCCAGCCGCCCAAGGAGACGACCCCGAGAAGTTCAGGGAGCCGGCGACGCGGATGATGGGGTCGCCGGTGCCGCACGGAGCGGCACCCGACACCTAATCAGACCCGTCATCCTGCCGCCTACTACCCTCGTCGTCGCTGCCGCTGTCCTCCTCGTCACTCCTGCCCGAGGAGGAGTCTTCACTATCAGAAGAGCTCTCCACGCAGCACCTTGCACGGGTCCCAAAGCAACCGAAGACCTTGACGGAGAGAAGGCCACCCTCCATCAGCTTAAAATGGAGAGTGAGCCCCTCCGTCAAGCGGTGGATATGAGCAAACGTCTTCCATCCCCGACAAAGATACATCACGTGAGGGGTGGGGAAGTCGACGCGGACCCGCGTGCCACTGATCCCGCAGCCCCTCATGTGCAGCCGCAACGATTCCGGCGGATCCAACTCCATCTCCCGCGCAAATGGAGTCGGGAGACGAAGGCAACGGCGCGGCGGCCGGTGCAGCCTAACGAAGAACTCACAAGGGTCATCCCCAACATGGCCCTCCATTGGAGGAGGAGCTGCTGGCGGAGGCGAGGCCGGCGCGCCGCCCCGTCCTCCTCTTCCCCGAGCGCCCCGGCCTCGCCCACGGCCTCGCCCCTCCCCCTTCCCCTCGCGACTGGCTCTGCCACCGCAGGTGCAGGGGAAGGAGGGACGCATTGTCGAGCGGCGACCCTCGCCGCCACTGTTGAAGGACCGGGATTCCCTCTCTCCATGACGGATGGAAGGGAGGAGCAGAAGCTGAAGGAAGAAGAAGATGGAAGAATGCGGGATGCCATCCCCCCTCCTGCTCTTTATAAAGGATCAGGGTTGGGGCTCGGCCGCCCCGCTCGGCCAATCAAGATACAGAAGGCGCAGGGAGCCAGGACCGACCCACCGCCCCAACCAGCGACGGCCCGGTTTCCCGCCTCCACCGTTTGCCACCCCAGGCGCATGGGAGACACGTGGCGAACATGCAGAACCGAGGGGACGGGTGAGACGACCACTCCCCACCCCGTGATCATGGGGAGTGGATGCCTTGAAGACCACGCCTCAGCCCCATTCAGTAAATGGGCCGCGCCTCCACGCCTCCCTCCGTTTATGGGGAAGGCGTGAACCTCCCCTTTACTACGATGTGACGCATGCCTGCGGGAACCAACCCCATGCATGCTGCCCATGTCACACGCACATCCCCACGCCGCGCCACGCGTGGGAGTCGTGGGAAGCGTAGCGCGCAAAGAATCTTACCACGGTAAAAACCACCCCGCCTGCCCGCGCACCATTTTTGGGCCTAGCCCAACAACACGTTGCGCTTATGTGTGGCCCAGGCCCGGGGGCTCCTGTCGGTGTACAAAAAGAGGGGTACACTTTTTGTACCCCTATAACTGTGCATGGGCAGTCTGAGCCACGGGCACCACCACACCAAGCAAGGCAAGGGAGGTGAGCCAGGGTAAGACCGAAGCTCAAGAGAACTACGACGCCAAGGCCAAGACCACGAAGAGCAAAGGGGACGAAGCGGACTCCCCCGGCTAGATCCTTGCCGGGAGACAGTTCTAGCAGCCCCGGTAAGACCCTTGACGTGGCGACTCATCCCGCGCCTACGGAGCAAATCACCCTTGAGTCCACTGCCCCCAAAGGGCAAGGATTCGGGAGACATCCCCGTGGCGGCATGCAGATCTTCGTGAAGACATTCAAGATCAGATACGCACTAAGGAGACGACAACCCTTGGCGGGATCCCAGCCGAGGAAGACCACAAGGCCCCCGGCAAGTGCCTTGCCGGGGATGACAGCAGGCGCCTCGGCAAGACCCTTGCCGGGGCCCCGGCAAGGACCTTACCGAGGACACCTGCAGGCCACCATCAGGCCCACGCCGACTAAACCTCCACCACCGCATGCACGCAGCTGCCGACCCAACCAGCTGGGCAGGCACCTGCGTGGCGGCATGCAGATCTTCGTAAAGACCCACCATTGCGCCACCTCAGCTGCCTGCCTACCTATGTGGCACGTAGGCGTCGCTGGCCAGGGCGCGTGTCGACACAAGAAGGAGCGGCGACGGACGAGACAGGTTTCTCCCCCGTCCCCGATAAAGCAAGGACACCTAAGCAAGACGCATTAAATGCGCCTTGTCATGTAATGCGAGGGATAACCTCGCATCACCGTACCCTTTCCACCTCCTGTGTGCCATTGTGGCAACCCCTTTTTCTATAAAAGGAGGCCCGAGGCGACCAGGAGGAGGATTCGGCTTTTTGGAGCTCCTCACGACCCATAGCTAGCTCAAGAACACAGATATACAATCCACCAAAGCAGGAGTAGGGTTTTACGCATCCTCGCGGCCCGAACCTGGATAAACGAACCGTGTGCTACCTGTTATATCCGCTGTTCTCACGACCACGCGCCCCGCTAACCATAGTAGGGATTCTTGTGATCCCATAGGTGTCGTTCCCACCGACATACCGACGCAGGGCTTCGCCTAAGCACCGCTACAGTATTATCGAGGTGGACTATGGTGGAGGGGGCCACCACACACGACTAAAAGATCAAACGATCAATTGTCGTGTCTCTAGGGTGCCCCCTGCCCCCGTATATAAAGGAGCAAGGGGGGGTGCAGCCGGCCAGGAGAGGGGGCGCGCCAGGAGGAGTCCTACTCCCACCGGGAGTAGGACTCCCTCCCTTTTCCTAGTTGGATTAGGACTTGGGGGGAAAGAGGTGGAGGAGAAGAAGGAAGGCGGGGCGCCGCCTCCCTCTCCTTGTCCTATTTGGACTAGGGGGGGAGGGGCGCGCGGCCCTTGCCCTGGCCGCCTCTCCTCTCTTCCACTAAGGCCCACTATGGCCCATTAACTTCCCGGGGGGTTCCGATAACCTCCCGGTACTCCGGTAAAATCCCGATTTCACCTGGAACACTTCCGATATCCAAACATAGGCTTCCAATATATCAATCTTCATGTCTCAACCATTTCGAGACTCCTCGTCATATCCGTGATCACATCCGGGACTCTGAACAACCTTCGGTACATCAAAACATATAAACTCATAATATAACTGTCATCAAAACGTTAAGCGTGTGGACCCTACGGGTTCGAGAACTATGTAGACATGACCGAGACACGTCTCCGGTCAATAACCAATAGCGGAACCTGGATGCTCATATTGGCTCCCACATATTCTACGAAGATCTTTATCGGTCAGACCGCATAACAACATACGTTGTTCCCTTTGTCATCGGTATGTTACTTGCCCGAGATTCGATCGTCGGTATCTCAATACCTAGTTCAATCTCGTTACCGGCAAGTCTCTTTACTCGTTCCGTAATACATCATCCTGCAACTAACTCATTAATTGCAATGCTTGCAAGGCTTAAGTGATGTGCATTGCCAAGAGGGCCCAAAGATACCTCTCCGACAATCGGAGTGACAAATCCTAATCTCAAAATACGCCAACCCAACAAGTACCTTCAGAGACACCTGAAGAGCACCTTTATAATCACCCAGTTACGTTGTGACGTTTGGTAGCACACAAAGTGTTCCTCCGGTAAACGGGAGTTGCATAACCTCATAGTCATAGGAACATGTATAAGTCATGAAGAAAGCAATAGCAACATACTAAACCGGGTGCTAAGCTAACGGAATGGGTCAAGTCAATCACATCATTCTCCTAATGATGTGATCCCGTTAATCAAATGACAACCCATGTCAATGGCTAGGAAACTTAACCATCTTTGATCAACGAGCTAGTCAAGTAGAGGCATACTAGTGACACTCTGTTTGTCTATGTATTCACACATGTATTATGTTTCCGGTTAATACAATTCTAGAATGAATAATAAACATTTATCATGATATAAGGAAATAAATAATAACTTTATTATTGCCTCTAGGGCATATTTCCTTCAGGGCCTCCAAGCGTAGAGTTTTGTAGGACAGTAGCAAATTTCCCACAAGTGGATGACCTAAGGTTTGTCAATCTGTGGGAGGCGTAGGTTGAAGATGATCTCTCTCAAACAACCCTGCAACCAAATAACAAAGAGTCTCTTGTGTCCCCAACGCACCCAATACAATGGTAAATTGTATAGGTGCACTAGTTCGGCGAAGAGATGGTGATATATGTGTAATATGGATGGTAGATATAGGTTTTTGTAATCTGAAAATATAAAAACAACAAGGTAACTAGTAGTAAAAGTGAGCGAAAATGGTATTGCAATGCTTGGAAACAAGGCCTAGGGTTCATACTTTCACTAGTCCAAGTTCTCTCAACAATGATAACATAATTGGATCATATAACAATCCCTCAATGTGCAACAAAGAGTCACTCCAAAGTTCCTATCACGGAGAACATAATATGAAATTTTTTGTAGGGTAAGAAACCGCCTTAAAGTTATTCTTTCCGATCAATCCATTGAGATATTCTTATAAGTGTCACAAACAACCCTAGAGTTCGTAGTAAAACAACACCATATGATACACATCAATCAACCCTAATGTCACCTAGATACTCCAATGTCACCACAAGTATCCGTGGATCAATCATGCGATATGCATCAGACAACTTCAGATTCATAATATTTAATCCAACACAAAGAACTTCAAAGAGTGCCCCAAGATTTCTACCGGAGAAACAAGGACAAAAATGTGCATCAACCCCTATGCATAGATTACCCCAATGTCACCTCGGGAATTCGCGAGTTGAGTGCCAAAACATACATCAAGTAAATCAGTAGAACACCCCATTGTCACTATGGGTATCCCATGCAAGACATACATCAAGTGTTCTCAAATCCATAATAGTATTCAATCCGATAATAGTGAAACCTCAAAGGTAAAACTCAATTCATCACAAGAAGGTAGAGGGGGAGAAACACCATATGATCCAACTATAATAACAAAGCTCGCGGTACATCAAGATCATGCCAAATCAAGAACACGAGAGAGAGATCAGACACATAGCTACTGGTACATACCCTCAGTCCTGAGGGTGAACTACTCCCTCCTTGTCATGGAGACCACCGGAATGATGAAGATGGCCTCTGGTGATGGTTTCCCCCCGGAAGGATGTCGGAACGGGCTCTTGATTCGTTTTTTGTGGCTACAGAGGCTTGCGGCGGCGGAACTCCCAATTTAGGTTTCTTTCTGGGGTTTTTTGGTATTTATAGGAAATTTTGGCGTCGGGAACAAAGTCAGGGGGGTCCACGAGGCAGCGACAAGGTAGGGGTGCGCGCCCTCCACCCTTGCCGCTTCCTCGTGAAGCTTTTGGTGCAACTCCAATGCTCCATGGGCTTCTTCTGGTCCATAAAAAATCACCGTAAATTTTCAACTTGTTTGGACTCCATTTGATATTCCTTTTCCATAAAACTCAAAAACAAGGTAAAACAGAAACTGGCACTGGGCTCTAGGTTAATAGATTAGTCCCAAAAATAATACAAAATAGCATATAAAACATCCAAGATAGATAAAATAATAGCATGGAACAATCAAAAATTACAGATACGTTGGAGACGTGTCAGCTGGCAGGAGTCAGTCTACTTGACACGGACGTGATGCCTATATGCATAATCATTGCCTTGGATATCGTCATAACTTTGTGCTTTTCTGTCAATTGCTCAACATTAATTTGTTCACCCACCGTATTATTTTCCTTCAAGAGAGAACCCTCTAGTGAAACCTATGGCCTCCGGGTCTATTTTCCATCATATATTTTCAGATCTATAAACCAAAAAACCCAAAAATATCTCGCTGCAATTTATTTACTTTTATTTTGTTTTACGTTTTAGTAATCTTTTATATCTATCTCTATCAGATCTCACCTTTGCAAATGACCATGAAGGGATTGACAACTCCTTTATCGCGCTGGGTGCAAGTGTTTGATTGTTTGTGCAGGTGCATAGATTGGGGACTTACTTGTATCTCCTACTGGATTGATACCTTGGTTCTTAACTGAGGGAAATACTTATCTCTACTGTGTTGCATCACCCTTTCCTCTTCAAGGGAAAACCGACGCAAGCTCAAGAAGTAGCAAATAACTATCAAAATCGTCACATAAATTGGACTCATCACGCTTTTGTTCTCCGGCAGAGTCATTCAGTCGGGGATGCTTCCCCCTAAGAGGGGGGAATCGAAGCCATCGTCGTCACCAATGTTCCTCTCATCGTGGGATGCCTCATCTCTGTCAACATATTCACCAGCACCATCTCATATCCAAACCCTACTTCGTTTCTTGTATTCAATCTTTGTCCAAAACCTCAGATTGGTACCTCTAGGCAGGCCCGGCCCATAGGCCGAGCAAACGGGGCGCCCGCCCTAGGCCCCCAGAAGGAAGGGGCCCCAGCCCAGCTAGTATTTCTTCTATAGTACCTACGAAGCCCAACAAAAACAACGATCGAATTCAGCGTCTTCCCGTCATCTCAGACTACCATAATTACGCCGCCATTCCCGTGCGTCTCGCCGTCTCCGATTCCAAGGTCGCTGCTGGCCATTAATGGAGACTAAAGGCGCAAATCTGCTCCCCAATCAGCTCTCCTTCCATTCTCGATGTTCTGCTTGTTCCCCATCAGCTAGACATTGGAGAGACAATACGTGTTCTTTTCTTCCTGCCCCTATAATCCCGTTCATCCTCGATTAAATAGCTCTGCCCTCTGAGATTCCACATCTACCTGCCCTGTTCCCCTGCATAGATCTTCTTCTGCAGTTCTGCTCTTCGATGGATCCAAGTATGGTGGAGAACTGGAGAAAGGGGGGATTATTCAGTTCATGGTGTCGTCTTCTCGTTCATTTTGACTACTGCAACATGCCAATCTGCTGATCTCGCCACCTACATCCACATCAATCTACATTCAGGTGCTTTTGTTCCCTGCTTTAATCATTTTATGCTGCTTGTTCTTGTTTAGTGGCATGTCCTCTAGAAAGTATTTATCCTGTAGTAACAGAAGGAAGAGAAAAAAAGCAAATAGATGAATACGTAAAATCCCTAAATTGTCACTTGACAAAATTTTCACAACTAGTAGTTCTCCTAGAGATCCCCTGGAATTGGCCATAGTAAGTGTTGAAGAACAACCAACTGAGAATACATATGCTGCTGATCATGATATGAACGAGGATAACAATAATTTCGGTGAGCATGAAAACATAACTCATTCACCAAATTCTGAATCATCGAGTGTTAATAAACAACAACCATTCACTGTTGATATTTTTGATCCACGACACTGAGAAGGGTCCTGTAAGAAATGATGATATTGTGTTCCCTCCAGATAGTAGTTCTAGACATTTTTCACAGACTTATTATTCTAGAAAGTGGAACAATGGAGAGGTACATGACAGAATTTTGATGGTAACACAAAACATCTAAGTAGCAACCAGTTTTCACATGAATTTTTGTTTTGCAGAACATAATGAATTCTCCATTCAAATTTAGGAATGCAATGTAGTTCACTTGATCAACAAATAAATTGTACTGTCAGTTTTAGAGTCCAAATTAAGATCATCAGGCTCTGCTATGTTCTGGATATTTCTTTGATTTTGAAATACAAAATATTTTGAATTTTTGAGTAAACAAGGGCCCCGTATATCTATGGGCCGGCTCTGCCTCTAGGTTGCTAGTAGTGTTGATTACTGATACATCTCCATTGTATCTACTTTTCCTAATGCTTTTGCTCTTGTTTTGGACTCTAATTTGCATGTTTTGAATGGAAGTAACCAGGACTAACGTTGTTTTCGGCAGAACTACCATGGTGTTTTATTTTGTGCAGAAATAAAAATTCTCGAATTTGGACGAAACTTTTTCGGAGAATTATTTTGGAATAAATAAAAAATACTGGAATCAAGACCCAGTGGAGGGGGGCCCAACTGCCCACAAGGCACCAGGGCACGCTAACCCCCTCTGGCGCGCCCTGGTGGGTAGTGGGCCCACGAGGCTCCGTTGACCCTAATTCCGACGCTATAAAATTCTATTTTTCTAGAAAAAAATAAGAGAGAAATTTTTATCGCGTTTTACGATATAGAGTTGCCGCCACCTCCTGTTCTTCATGGGGACGCCAGATCTGGAGCCCATTCGGGGCTCCGGAGAGGGGGATCTTCGGTCTTCATCATCACCAACCATCCTCCATCACCAATTTCATGATGCTCACCGCCGGGAGTGAGTAATTCCTTCGTAGGCTCGCTAGTCGGTGATGATTTGGATGAGATTCATCATGTAATCAAGTTAGTTTTGTTAGGGCTTGATCCCTAGTATCCACTATGTTTTGAGATTGATGTTGCTATGACTTTGCTATGCTTAATGCTTGTCACTAGGGCCCGAGTGCTGCTACTTCACCTAATTTCGAGATAAATATGTTCTCCCTAAGAATGCACCATTGTGAAAGTTCGTCGTTTTGAAGCACATCGTGATAATCGGGTGTGATAGACTCTACGTTTGCGTACAACAGGTGTAAGCCAGTTTTACACATGTTGAATACTTGGGTTAAACTTGACGAGCCTAGCACGTACAGATATGGCCTCGGAACACGGAGGACCGAAAGGTCGAACACGAGTCATATAGTAGATATGATCAACATGGGGATGTTCACCGTTGATGACCACCCCATCTCATGTGATGATCAGAGATGAGTTGGTTGATATGGATCGTGTGAACACTCAGACAACTCGAGGGATGTTGTTTTAAGTGGGAGCTCACTAGTAATTTGATTAACTGAACCCATTATTGTCGGTGTCAAAACTGGTAGATCTCGGGTAGGGGGTCCCGAACTATGTGTCTAAGGATCGATGGTAACAGGAGACAAGGGACACGATGTTTACCGAGGTTCGGGCCCTCTTGATGGAGGTAATACCCTATGTCCTGCTTGATTGACTTTGATGAGTATAGGGGTTACAAGAGTTGATCTACCACGAGATCGTAATGGCTAAACCCTAATTGTCTAGCCTGTATGATTATGACTGTGTCTACGGACTAAACCCTCCGGTTTATATAGACACCGGAGGGGGCTAGGGTTGTACATAGTCAGTTTACAAAGAAAGGAATATTCATATTTGCATGCTAAGCTTGCCTTCCACACCAAGGAGAGTCCCATCCGAACACGAGGGAAGGCCTTCTATCTTGTATCTTCACGGCCCATATGTCCGGCCCACGTCACATAGCCCGGACACCCGAGGACCCCATAATCTAGGACTCCCTCAATAGCCCCTGAACCAGTCTTCAATGATGATGTGTCCGGCATGCAGATTGTCTTCGGCATTGCAAGGCGGTTTCCTCCTCCGAATTCTTCAAAGCAGCTGATCGTCAATACTATATCCGACTCTGTACAACAACCATACCTCTGAATTAGAATACAGATAAGTTATGTCCTCCTAAGATTTCACTGGTGAGACGTTATGTCTGGCCATTCTATTATTTCAAACCGTCTTTTGGCCTCCCGTTTCGTGCTTCGAGATGCAACCACTGATGACACGTCTTGTCAAAGCAGAGATCGTGTCCCCTTATTATGGGATTCTCATCAATACGGGTATGGGAAACCCAACCGTGCCGTTTCGCATGACCCCTTGAAAATATGCGAGCTTTAAGGCTCGTGGGGGATGCATGGTATTTACTGCCTTTATAAGGAGATAATATTCCCCCTTTTTACCCCACGCCTTCCCCTTCCTCAGTCCATCCGCCCTCAAGCTCCAGCACTCAAGCTTCGACCCACTCCGTTCCCAGAAAGTACTCCAGCCATGTCCGGATCCGGAACGCAGGGCAAGTTGATGGCCTCCTCCGCCATGGAGAAAAACATCAAGGAACTCCGGGAAGCGGGTTATCTGGCCAAGGAAATCGCCCACCGGCTTCCAGCCAAAAAAGCAGATCATCCCCACTCCAAAGCCCGGCGAGAGGGTAGTGTTCATCCCTCATTTTCTTCACGGACTAGGGTCTCCCTTTGATCCTTTCGTCTGTGGCCTCATGTTCTACTACGGGTTAGATTTTCATGATCTTGCCCTGAATTCTTTCCTCAACATTTCGGCGTTCATCGTCGTATGCGAGGCCTTCCTCCATGTTTCCCCCCACTTCGGCCTATGGCTCAAGTTCTTCAATGTGAAGCTGAAAGTGGTGAGCAAACTTCCCAATGTCACTTGGCCCAAGGGCACCTTCATGGAGACCGTGAAGGGATGACAACAGGGGTGGTTCTATGTCACAGAGCCCCGTGACTCCACATGGGCTGCTCCCACGGAGTTCAAGTCCGGGCCCCCAATGCGGCTGACATCCTGGCTCAACAAGGGCCTGGACTGGGCGTCGTCTGATGAGGTAACAATGCTGGAGAAGCGCATCAAGAGCATGGTAGATAAAAATACCAGCCTCGCCAGCGTGATACAAGTGATGCTCTTCCACCGAATACTCCCCTGTCAGGCGTGTCAAGAGACCATGTGGAAGTTCGACCCGGCCAGTCCCCGGACCCTGCAGCGGTTCTTCGGCACGAAGCACAAAGACATGTGGAAGCTGCGCTTTAAGAACCAGAAGTCATGGCCAGAGACAACCGAAGACCTCGGCTACGACATCACCCACGCGACGACCCCCGTAAGGTCTTTGGTAACATTACTTTGCGAGCCCAAGGAGCACACTAAATTCTCCAGTTTCTTTTGCAGGGCTGGACCAAGAAAGTGGAACGGATTCACTGTCCGGCTCCGCTGCCCGAAGACAAAGCTATTACTCTGTTGACGAGGATGCTAGTCCCGGCGTCGTACCAGGCACCGTAAAATAAGGGCGAGGAGGCCAAGAGTGGCCTCCGTCGTAAAGGTGCCTCAGACGTAGTGTCCAAGGACACCGAAATTCTCTCCTCCCCTGACGAAGAGGAAGAGGAGGAGGAAGAGAGCGACACCCACCCAAGGGGGGGGGGAAGAAGAGGGCAGCTTCCGCCGATCTAGAGGCGGAAGTGTCCAAGAAAGGGAGGACCTCTCTTACAGATGACTCCGAGTCGGACGCCGATGAATGGCACCCCAGGCCGAAGCCCCTAGCCGGATCGTAAGTACTCACAGGTATATATATATATACGTTCGGCTTTTCTGGCTTATAGTTGTAATGCATTTAAATTGTATGTTGCAGTCCGGTTAAGGTCCTTCCCCATCGATCCTCCTCTTCCGAGAATTTGCTGGGTCCGAGCATGATGGAGAGCGATTCGCCTCCACCAGCTTCCTCCCCCACTACCGCGGATAACACGGAGGTGTCGCCCCAAAGGACCCTTCCGGAACAGGGAGAGGTGCCGGAGGCTGCCAAGAACATGGGGGAACCGACCCCATAGAGACAGGAGACGGGGGCCATGTTCAGTTTGGCCCCCAACCAAATGTCATTTCGAAAACCCACACGGTTCCGGAGTCAGAGGAGCAACCCTCTTCGTGAGAAGGGGGTGCACCTACTATACCGGTGACCTCTGTCAATGCAGAGGTGCCGAAAACTTTAGTGAGAGCGCTTCAAAGCGCCACCATTGTGGAAGAACATCGTACCCTTATGGGTATGGTGATTGAAAAGGTTCAGTCCGCGAAACGCGGACTGAGAAAAGCCTACACCAGCCTTTTAAGAGGCTTTGATGTATGTGATTTAAATATCTTTTAAAAGAATGCCTGTGTATAGATAGTAGCCCCTGAGACTCTGCTTGGTGTTCGGAAAGAAAACCGAATAGAGGATCTAATAACTCATGCGGTAGACTAACGCATATATCTGTTTGAACAAGCAGGTTGCGAAGAAGGCGTCAACTGCCCATGCCGTCGAAGCATCTGAGCTAAGGCGGAAGCTAGAAGAAACGCAAGGTATGTAATACCGAAGTACATCTGCAACGACGCCAACTATGAAGTAGGATCTCAATGAGTTTCATAATTATGTTTGCAGCTGACACGTCTGAGGTCGAGGCCCTCAAGAGTGCGCTGGCCAAGGCCAAGAAGGAGGCGGAGGAGGAACGAGCCTCCCACCTTAAACATGAATCGCGGGTGGAGGAAGTCCAGCAAGAGCTCAAGGATGCCATAGGCAAATGCGACTCCTTAGAGCGCAAGAGTTCAGAGCAAAATTCCAAACTTGCCAAGGCACTCCAAAGTGCACAAGAAGCCCGGGCCGAAGCCCAAAGCGCTGTCCGGGAGATCCAGGAGGCAAGGCAAATTGCGGCGGGTAAGTCCTTTAACATGTACAACAAATTTGTGAAGAAAAGGTACATCTTTCTAACCCGGATTTGGAGTTCTCCAGGAGTGTTTGCGGACCTGCCCCGGAGTGTTGCTGATGCCGCAGAGTTCTTCCGGGCTGAAGAGGGGAGCTCAATGCAGAAGCTGTTCTGGTCGCAGTACCTTGTGCCAGAGCATCCTGTGCCCCTCAGCGACCAGCTGAAGCAATGGATAGAGCTGCACAGAGTGGCTGAATTGGCCATGGGGGATTTGATAATCTGTCTTTGGCCCGCCGAACCTATGCCCAGTAGCTACTTCGGTCTCGTCAAGCGGCTAGTCAGCGCCTACCCTCGGCTTGATGCCGTGAAGCGGTCTGTCTATATTGAAGGTGCGCGGATGGCCTTCGCCCGCGTCAAGGTGCAATGGGCAAAGATGGATGCCGTTAAGCTTGCAACCGAGGGACCGCCCGCTGGAAAAGAGCATCGCACGCTGGAGAGGTACTTTGATGATGTCCTGAGAGGATCCCGCATTGTAGAGGGCCAATGTTCGAAGGACATCATTTTTGAATGAATGTATTTATGTTGTCCAATCATGTATCATAAGACAAGGCTTATGTATGATATATTGCTTATTTTAATTAAAAAAATCTCCTCCTGTGCGGCTGTTTATGATATCTGAGAGTTGGCCAGTCATCGGCTTTAGCCCCCATGTAGGTAGTATGGGGGTGTTCCGGATAACACTTAAACACACTTGACCCAACGTACTGGTCTGTGAAGGAGGTGTTAGTGCGGTGAACCAGGCAATCAAACTATGCGGCTTTATCACCCTCACTTAGCCATAGGAGTTTTATAGTGGGAGTGCGGGCGCAACCCCTAGTATTGTTCGATTATCCGAACTCAGGTGTTGTGAATGCCCGGCCGGGTGGAGGCCGGCCTACCGCATAATGCGGAAAAAATTGCTAAAGATTTATACTTAGTAACCAAATAGCTGACCAGCTCTTGCCGCATCATGACAGTCGGTTTTCGGCTTTCTCTACTGAGGTGTTTGTTCGGGTGAACCGAAAACACAATCGCAGTAGTTCTCCCTTTACTACCCTAGCCGATCAGACAGAACGTAGGGTAGCAAGCACAGGAGACGGGCAACTCAAGTATTGACCAAAGACATGATTTGGAGCCAATGCATATAATGCTATATTCAGGACACCAAATTGCACTATTAAAGTGTTCGAACTTTTTAATATTTAAAAGATGTACGCTGCTACCTCTTGAGCACTGCGTTGGTTTTCCCTTGAAGAGGAAAGGGTGATGCAGCAAAGTAGCGTAAGTATTTCCCTTAGTTTTTGAGAACCAAGGTATCAATCCGGTAGGAGATCATGCTGAAGTCCCACGCACCTACACAAACAAATAAGAACCTCGCAACCAACACGATAAAGGGGTTGTCAAGCCCTTCACGGTCACTTATGAGAGTGAGATCTGATAGATATAATAAGATAATATTTTTGGTATTTTTATGATAAAGATAAATAAAGATGCAAAGTAAAATAAACGACAAAGGAAATAACTAAGTGTTGGAAGATTAATATGATGGAAGATAGACCCGGGGGCCATAGGTTTCACTAGTGGCTTCTCTCAAGAGCATAAGTATTACGGTGGGTAAACGAATTACTGTCGAGCAATTGATAGAATTGAGCATAGTTATGAGAATATCTAGGTATGATCATGTATATAGGCATCACGTCCGAGACAAGTTGACCGAAACGATTCTGCATCTACTACTATTACTCCACACATTGACCGCTATCCAGCATGCATCTAGAGTATTAAGTTCATAAGAACAGAGTAATGCTTTAAGGAAGATGACATGATGTAGAGGGATGAACTCATGCAATATGATATAAACCCCATCTTTTTATCCTCGATGGCAATAATACAATACGTGTCGTTTCCCTTTCTGTCACTGGGATCGAGCACCGCAAGATTGAACCCAAAGCTAAGCAGTTCTCCCATTGCTAGAAAGATCAATCTAGTAGGCCAACCAAACTGATAATTTGAAGAGACTTGCAAAGATAAACCAATCATACATAAAAGAATTCAGAGGAGAATCAAATATTGTTCATAGATAAACTGGATCATAAACCCACAATTCATGGGATCTCAACAAACACACCACAAAAGAAGATTACATCGAATAGATCTCCAAGAAGATCGAGGAGAACTTTGTATTGAGATCCAAAGAGAGAGAAGAAGCCATCTAGCTAATAACTATGGACCCGTAGATCTGAAGTAAACTACTCACACATCATCGGAGAGGCCATGGAGTTGATGTAGAGGCCCTCCGTGATCAATGCCCCCTCCGGTGGAGCTCCGGAAAAGGCCCCGAGATGGGATCTCTCGGGTACAGCAGGTTGCAGTGGTGGAATTAGGTTTTCATGGTGCTCCTGGATGTTAGGGGGTTACGTGGATATATATAGGAGGAAGAAGTACGTCGGTGGAGCAACGGGGGGCCCACGAGGGTGGAGGGCATGCCTAGGGGGGTAGGCGTGCCCCCTGCCTCGTGGCTTCCTTCGTTGTTTCTTGACGCCCACTCCAAGTCTCTTGGATAACGTTTGTTGAGAAAATCATGTTCCCGAAGGTTTCATTCCGTTTGGACTCCGTTTGATATTCCTTTTCTTCGAAACCCTAAAATAGGCAAAAAACAACAATTTGGGCTGGGCCTCTCGTTAGTAGGTTAGTCCCAAATATGATATAAAAGTGTAAAATAAGGCCCATTAACATCCAAAATAGATAATGTAATAGCATGGAGCAATCAAAAATTATAGATACGTTGGAGACGTATCAAGCATCCCCAAGCTTAATTCCCACTCGTCCTCGAGTAGGTAAATGATAAAAGGAGAATTTTTGATGTGGAATGCTTTCTAACACATTTCTCAATGTAATTTTTCTTTATTGTGGCATGAATGTTCAGATCCGAAAGATTCAAGATAAAAGTTTAATATTGACATAAAAATAGTAATACTACAAGCATACTAACTTAAACAATTATGTCTTCTCAAAATAACATGGCCAAAGAAAGTTATCCCTACAAAATCATATAGTCTGGCTATGCTCTATCTTCACCACACAAAATATTTAAATCATGCACAACCCCGATGACAAGCCAAGCAATTGTTTCATACTTTTGATGTTCTCAAACTTTTTCAATCTTCACGCAATATATGAGCGTGAGCCATGGATATAGCACTATGGTGGAATAGAATGGTGGTTGTGGAGAAGACAAAAAGGAGAAGATAGTCTCACATCAACTAGGCGTATCAACAGGCTATGGAGATGCCCATTAATAGATATCAATGTGAGTGAGTAGGGATTGCCATGCAAAAGATGCACTAGAGCTATAAGTATATGAAAGCTCAACAAAAGAAACTAAGTGGGTGTGCATCCAACTTGCTTTCTCACGAAGACCTAGGGCATTTTGAGGAAGCCCATCATTGGAATATACAAGCCAAGTTCTATAATGGAAAATTCCCACTAGTTTATGAAAATAACAACATAGGAGACTCTCTATATGAAGAACATGGTGCTACTTTGAAGCACAAGTGTGGAAAAAGGATAGTAGCATTGTCCCTTCTCTCTTTTTCTCTTATTTTTGGGTCTTCTTTCTTTTTTTGGCCTCTTTTCTCTTTTTTTCGTCCGGAGTCTCATCCCGACTTGTGGGGGAATCATAGTCTCCATCATCCTTTCCTCACTTGGGACAATGCTCTAATAATGATGATCATCACACTTTATTTACTTACAACTCAAGAGTTACAACTCAATACTTAGAACAAAATATGACTCTATGTGAATGCCTCCGACAGTGTACCGGGATGTGCAATGATGCATGAGTGACATGTATGAAGAATTATGAATGGTGGGTTGCCACAAATACGATGTCAACTACATGATCGTGCAAGCAATATGACAATGATGAAGCGTGTCATAATAACGGAATGGTGGAAAGTTGCATGGCAATATATCTCGGAATGGCTATGGAAATGCCATGATAGGTAGGTATGGTGGCTGTTTTGAGGAAGGTATATGGTGGGTTTATGGTACCGGCGAAAGTTGCGTGATACTAGAGAGGCTAGCAATGGTGGAAGGGTGAGAGTGCGTATAATCCATGGACTCAACATTAGTCATAAATAACTCACATACTTATTGCAAAAATCTATTAGTTATCGAAACAAAGTATTACGCGGATGCTCCTAGAGGGATAGATTGGTAGGAAAAGACCATCGCTCGTCCCCGATCGCCACCCATAAGGAAGACAACCAATAAATAAATCATGCTTCGACTTCATCACATAACGGTTCACCATACGTGCATGCTACGGGAAACACAAACTTCAACACAAGCATTTCTAAAATTCACAACTAGTCACCTAGCATGACTCTAATATCACCATCTCCATATGTCAAAACAATTATCAAGCAAACTTCTCATAGTATTCAATGCACTTCTATGAAAGTTTTTATATTATAGCAAATTTCCATGTTGTTCTAAAGGACTCTCAAAATAATATAAGTGAAGCATGAGAGATCAATAGTTTCTACAAAACAAAACCACCACCGTGCTCTAAAAGATAGAAGTGAAGCACTAGAGCAAAAACTATATAGCTCAAACGATATAAGTGAAGCACATAGAGTATTCTAATAAATTTCAAATCATGCGAGTCTCTCTCAAAAGGTGTGTACATCAAGGATGATTGTGGTAAACTAAAAATAAAGGACTCAAATCATACAAGACGCTCCAAGCAAAACACATATCATGTGGTGAATAAAAATATAGCTCCAAGTAAAGTTACCGATATACGAAGACGAAAGAGGGGATGCCTTCCGGGGCATCCCCAAGCTTAGGCTTTTTGGTGTCCTTGAATTTTACCTTGGGGTGCCGTGGGCATCCCCAAGTTTAGGCTCTTGCCACTCTTTGTTCCATAATCCATCAAAACTTTACCCAAAACTTGAAAACTTCACAACACAAAACTCAAAATAGAAAATCTCGTGAGCTCCGTTAGCGAAAGAAAACAAAGCACCACTTCAAGGTACTGTAATGAACTCATTCTTTATTTATATTGGTGTTAAAACTACTTTACTCCAACTTCTCTATGGTTTATAAACTCTTTTACTAGCCATAGATTCATCAAAATAAGCAAACAACACACGAAAAACAGAATCTGTCAAAAACAGAACAGTATGTAGTAATCTGTAGCTAACGCAACTTCTGTAACCCCAAAAATTATAAAATAAATTGACGGAAGTGAGGAATTTATCTATTAATTATCTTCAAAAAGAATTAACTAAATAGCACCTTCCAAATAAAAATGGCAGTGATTCTCGTGAGCGCTAAAGTTTCTGTTTTTTACAGCAAGATCAAAAAGACTTTCCCCAAGTCTTCCCAACGGTTCTACTTGGCACAAACACTAATTAAACACAAAAAACACAACCAAAACAGAGGCTAGATAAATTATTTATTACTAAACAGGATCAAAAAGCAAGGAATAAAAATAAAATTGGGTTGCCTCCCAACAAGCGCTATCGTTTAACGCCCCTAGCTAGGCATAAAAGCAAAGATAGATCTAGGTATTGCCATCTTTGGTATGCAATCCATAAGTGGCTCTCATAATATATTCATATGGTAATTTAATTTAGATGGGTAGCGGCATCTTCACTAGGAAGGCCGGCGAATTGATCTTTCATGACAAGATTCAATAAAGCAGCTTTAATTTCACAAGATTCAACATCGGTAAGAGGAGCAATCGGAGTGCTAAGAAAATCATTGTTGCTGGTACTGGCGAAGTCACACAATTTAGTATTGTCTTGGGCCATCGAGATAAGCAAGCAATCCAACACATGAGCAAACAAAAAGCATGCGAAAAATAGGCGAACGGAAAAAGAGAGGGCGAATAAAACGGCAAGGGTGAAGTGGGGGATAGGAAAACGAGAGGCAAATGGCAAATAATGTAATGTGAGGGATAAGAGTTTGTGATGGGTACTTGGTATGTCTTAACTTGTGCGTAGACTCCCCGGCAATGGTGCCTGAAATGGCTCATTGCCAAGAGTCAAATCTTGACTTGACTTGGCGCGAATCTCCCCGGCAACGGCGCCAGAAATCCTTCTTGCTACCTCTTGAGCACTGCGTTGGTTTTCCCTTGAAGAGGAAAGGGTGATGCAGTAAAGTAGCGTAAGTATTTCCCTCAGTATTTGAGAACCAAGGTATCAATCCAGTAGGAGATCGCACTCGAGTCCCACACACCTACACAAACAAATAAGAACCTCGCAACCAACGCGATAAAGGGGTTGTCAATCCCTTCACGGTCACTTACGAGAGTGAGATCTGATACATATGATAAGATAATATTTTTGGTATTTTTATGATAAATAGAAATGAAGATGCAAAGTAAAATAAACGGCAACAGAAATAGCTAAGTGTTGGAAGATTAATATGATGGAAGATAAACCTCGGGGCGATAGGTTTCACTAGTGGCTTCTCTCAAGAGCATAAGTATTACGGTGGGTAAACGAATTACTGTCGAGCAACTGATAGAATTGAGCATAGTTATGAGAATATCTAGGTATGATCATGTATATAGGCATCATGTCCGTGACAAGTAGACCGAAACGATTCTGCATCTACTACTATTACTCCACACATCGACCGCTATCCAGCATGCATCTAGAGTATTAAGTTCATAAGAACAGAGTAATGCTTTAAGTAAGATAACATGATGTAGAGGGATAAACTCATGCAATATGATATAAACCCCATCTTTTTATCCTCGATGGCAACAATACAATACGTGCTTAGCTGCCCCTGCTGTCACTGGGAAAGGACACCGCAAGATTGAACCCAAAGCTAAGCACTTCTCCCATTGCAAGAAAGATCAATCTAGTAGGCCAAACCATACTGATAATTCGAAGAGACTTGTAAAGATAACCAATCATACATAAAAGAATTCAGAGGAGATTCAAATATTGTTCATAGATAAACTTGATCATAAACCCACAATTCATCGGATCTCGACAAACACACCGCAAAAGAAGATTACATCAAATAGATCTCCAAGAAGATCTAGGAGAACTTTGTATTGAGATTCAAAGAGAGAGAAGAAGCCATCTAGCTAATAACTATGGACCCGAAGGTCTGAAGTAAACTACTCACACATCACCGGAGAGGCCATGGAGTTGATGTAGAGGCCCTCTGTGATCAATGCCCCCTCCGGCGGAGCTTCAGAAAAGGCCCCAAGATGGGATCTCTCGGGTACAGAAGGTTGCGGTGGTGGAATTAGGTTTTCGTGGTGTTCTTGGATGTTTGCGGGGTACGTGGACTTATATAGGAGGAAGAAGTAGGTCGGTGGAGCAACGAGGGGCCCACGAGGGTGGAGGGCGCCCAGGGGGTAGGTGCGCCCCCTGCCTCGTGGCCTCCTCGATTGTTTCTTGACGCCCACTCCAAGTCTCCTGGATCACGTTTGTTGAGAAAATCATGTTCCCGAAGGTTTCATTCTGTTTGGACTTCGTTTGATATTTCTTTTCTGCGAAACACTGAAATAGGCAAAAAACAACAATTTGGGTTGGGCCTCCGGTTAATAGGATAGTCCTAAAATGATATAAAAGTGTAAAATAAAGCCCATTAACATCCAAAACAGATAATATAATAGCATGGAGCAATCAATAATTATAGATACATTGGAGACGTATCAATGTACATTGAACCGTGTGTAACGTGGGATGGCTGGGGTCCTGGCGCACTCTATATAAGCCACCCCCTCCTCGGGCACAGGGGTTCGCACCCCCTGTAATTTCACGCATAATCCAATCGACCAGCCTCCAGGCACCGAGATGTAGGGCTGTCACTTCCTCTGAGAAGGGCCTGAACTCATAATTCTTGCATGCACAACTTCACCGTAGCTAGGATCTTGCCTCCTCATACCTACCCCCATTCTACTGTCAGACTTAGAACCACGACTGTTGGCGCCCACCGTGGGGCAGGTGTCATAGCGGCTTTCCGGTGAGGTTGTGATTTCTCCGAGTCCTATCATCGTGGTTTCCGGTGGAGGTTTGGCTGAGGGCCGCGAGATCCGTCTCGGCGCTCTTGTTTTCATCGCCGACGACTCTGCCTGGCTTCAGGAAGGTCCCCTCGACGTCGAGGCACTCCCCGTCCGCGGGGCGACGCACTTTCGCACGTGCGTTCGCAACGTCCTTCTGCGGTAACCGTCGACCCAGTATCTGTCGGCTCCCGCGGTGTCTTCATTGCCTGCTGTTCGCCGTCACAAGTGGTCCGGTCGGTCACGGCTTCAGCGGTGGGTGAGGCATGCGGTGGCACGTCAGTCGGCCACCCCTCAAGTCGTGGCAATCGAGCCCGACAAATCTCTCTACGGCCTGTTTGATCTGTCGGCTAGCTCCGTCGAGACCCTATCCGAGTGCGAAAATAGCGACCCCACATCGGAGGTCCTGATGGTCGACACGCCACGCAGCCCGCCTGGCATGCGTCGCAACGGCGGCGACGACGGCGGTGGCGATCCGTCGCGCGTTCACGAGGATTACCACCCCGAAACCATTTCTTCTCAGCAGAGGGAGGAACTTCACCGCCGCAATATGGAGGCGCTCAACACACCCGTTGTCAGAGAGACTTCTGAAGCTTGGGCCATGGAGGCGGCGCGTTTGGCCACTATGGCTGAGCGCACTTGACTGGAGAACCTTCAGCGTGCACTCGACGAATGCGCTCGGCGGTAGATCCCCGAATCCAGTCGACAGCAGCGGCAGCTGTTCTCGCCTGAACCATAGGTATACCACACTCCGATTCAAAACCTTACAGTCGCAACCCGCATAGCAGAATCTATTCAGCCGTCCCAGTCGGAAGCTGGAAGGGGTTTGATGTAGATCAGAGTGCTGCTACGGGCAGCAGGAGAGCAGAACACTACAGTGTCTCAGTCACGTAACAGAATTCATAGCAGATCTGTGGTGGCTGACATAGTTCAGTCGGCTCACAGCCCAAGATCGCCTCCGCGGCATGAGGGACGAGGGCATTGCCAAGGGCAATACTTGGGTCGGAACCATGAACAGCACGATCATCGGCTCGACCCTGATGACCGCCGTCGATTGCCTACACCTCCTCCGAGGGGCGAATCATATGTGCCCTAGAATTATGATGATAGGCGCCCGTACAACGAAGAACGGAGGAGGCCAGTCGACCCAAGAGAACCAGGGTTTGATGCAAGGTCAATTTTTCTGCAAGGTTTGGTGGACAGGAATCGAGCACACAGAGAAGGGCAAGACAGAGATCACCCGACTGGAAGCAGAGTGCATGTTTCTGGTCCCGAGTGTTTTAGCAGAGCCATCAGGGCTGCAGAGATCCCTCCCAACTTCAGGTTGGTGACTGGAGTCAGTAAGTTCACTGGTGAATCAAAGCCTGACACCTGGCTTGAGGACTACCGAGTGGCTGTGCAGATAGGTGGAGGAAACGATGAGGTGGCCATGAAGCACCTTCCCCTGATGCTTGAAGGGTCAGCTAGAGCTTGGTTAAATCAGTTGGCTCCGGGCAGTATATTCAGCTAGGAGGAGTTGGCTCGAGTGTTCGTCAGAACATTTGAGGGCACGTGCAAACGACCAGCAGGATTGACAGAATTGCAACACTGCGTGCAAAAACCGAATGAAACTCTGAGGGATTACATCCAAAGGTGGACCACTTTGCATCACACTGTGGGGAATGTGTCTCAGCATCAAGCAGTTTGCGCCTTCAAGGAGGGTGTTCGGTATCGGGAGCTCAACCTGAAATTCGGCCAGACAGGAGACATGACCTTGACCCGAATGATGGAGATAGCCACTCAGTACGCAAACGGAAAAGAAGAAGACCGACTCTGCAGCGGCAAGGGCAAACCAGTCGGTCAAGACACTGGAGGAGGTAATTCCAATCGGAAGCAGAAGCGCAAAGCAGAACCTATGGGTCCGGGAGAGGTTGCAGTCGCAACCCAAGGAAAATCTAAGGGAAAGCCTAAAGGGCCCTGGACCCCCAAGAAGGTGAGGGATTCAGCAGGGAATGACGTGTTGGATCTACCATGTCACATTCATATGAAGAAAGATGAAGTGGGTAATCTGATTTATCCCAAACATACCACTCGACAGTGTCGAGTCCTTATTCAGCAGTTCCGAGAAAAACAACCCAGTGAGAAAGAGAAGGAATCTGATAAGGATGAGGACAAGGAAGAGGATGATGAAGGATTTCCCATTGTCAATTCCACTTTGGTGATTTTTGCTAACATTGAAAGTAAAAGGCGACTGAAAGTGATCAACAAAGAAGTGAACATGGTTGCTCCGGCAACGACAATGTATCTCAAATGGTCAAAGACTCCCATCACATTCGACCAGTCCAACCACCCTCCGCATGTAGCCACCCCTGAGAGGCAAGCGTTGGTGGTCGACCCGGTCATTGGGGGCATCCGGTTGACAAAAGTCTTGATGGATGGCGATAGTGGTTTGAACATTTTGTATGCTGAGATCCTCCGAGGGATGGGCACTCCGATGTTCAAGCTCAGCGAGAGTAACATGCGATTCCACAGAGTTATACCCTGAAATAAAGCCGATTCACTCGGCCAGATCACTCTTGACGTGGTTTTCGGTGATTCAAAGAATTACCGTAAGGAAAAGTTGACATTTGAAGTTGTGTATTTTCACAGTGCCTATCATGCTATCCTGGGCAGAACTGTGTATGCTCGTTTCATGGCTCGACCATGTTACGTGTACCTCAAACTCAAGATGCCTGGCCCTAGGGGCGTGATTACAGTCACTGGTAATCGGCAGCGAGCAGAAGAGTGCTTCCAAAAGGGCTCGAAGATTGCCGATGAACAGATGGCAACAACATAATTGGAAGAATATAAGAAGACTGCAGATCCGAGTGATTTGTTGAGAGCTAAGAAGCCTGCTTCAGAATCTACATTTAAGTCATCTGGTGAAACAAAGTCAGTTCATATACACCCGACTGATCCCAATGCTGCTCCGACTCATATTTCAACAACACTCGACAACAAATAGGAAGAAGCGCTCATCCAGTTCCTCCGTGAGAACTGGGAAATCTTTGCATGGAAACCTTTTGACATGCCGGGTGTACCCAGGGAATTGGCTGAGCACTGTTTGTGAGTCGACCCAAAAGCAAAACCTGTCAAAGAGCATCTCCTACAGTCCGCCGTGGAGAAAAGAAAGGCAATTGGCGAGGAAATGGCTTGACTTCTGGCAGCTGAGTTCATCCGAGAGATTTACCACTCCGAGTGGCTCGCCAACGTTGTCATGGTTCCCAAGAAAGATGATTCACTCCGTATGTGTATTGACTTCAAGCATATCAATCAGGCCTACCTGAAAGATCACTTCCCTCTCCTCCACATCGATCAAATAGTCGACTCGACTGTGGGATGTGAGTGATTGTCCTTTCTGGACGCGTACTCCGGGTACCATTAGATCCGACTGTATGGACCCGATGAAATAAAAACAACTTTTATCACCCCATTCGGGTGCTTTTGCTATGTTATTATGCCTTCTGGTCTCAAGAATGCTTGTGCCACATTCATGCGCATGATACAGAAGTGCCTGCTCACTCAAATCAGCCGGAATGTGGAAGCATACATGGATGGCATCGTGGTTAAGTCACGTAAAGGTTCTGACCTGCTGACTGACCTCGCTGAAACCTTTGCCAATCTGAGAAGATATGATATCAAGCTTAACCCGTCGAAGCGTACATTCAGAGTTCCAGGTGGAAAGTTACTCGGTTTCCTCGTTTCCGAACGTGGTATCGATGCAAACCCAGATAAAGTTGGCGCAATACTCCGAATGAAAAGCCATGTGCGCATACACGACGTTCAGAAGCTTACTGGTTGTTTGGCTGCCTTGAGTCGATTCATCTCTCGTCTCGGTGAAAAGACGTTGCCTCTTTACCAATTGATGAAGAAATCTGATAAGTTCGAGTGGACTCCTGAAGCTGACGCAGCATTTGCAGAGCTCAAAACCCTGCTTTCCACCCAGCCGGTGCTCGCTGCTCCAATCAGCAAAGAGCCTTTACTGCTTTATATTGCAGCCGCTGGACAAGTTGTCAGTACAGTACTCACGGTCGAGCGGGAAGAAGAAGGTAAAGCCTATAAGGTTCAACACCCAGTGTACTATATTTCTGCAGTCTTAACTCCATCCAAGAAGAGATATCCGCATTATCAGAAGCTTGTCTATGGAATTTACTTGACCACGAAGAAGGTTGCACATTATTTCTCAGATCACTCTATCATAGTCGTCAGCGATGCTCCATTGTCAGAAATTCTGAACATCAGAGATGCAACTGGTCGAGTGGCAAAATGGGCTATTGAACTCCTTCCGTTGGATATCAAGTTTGAGGCAAAGAAAGCAATCAAGTCCCAGGCAATAATAGATTTCCTCGTTGAGTGGATCGAATAGCAGCAATCGACTCATGTTCACTCGGAACATTGGACTATGTTCTTTGATGGATCCAAGATGTTGAGTGGTTCTAGCGCTGGAGTAGTTCTGGTATCCCCGCGAGGCGACAAACTCAGTTATGTCCTTTAGATTCACTTTGATTCCTCCAATAATGAAGATGAGTACGAAGTACTTCTATATGGGTTGCGAATGGCCATTTCACTCGATGTCCGTCGCCTAATGGTCTACGGCGACTCAGATTTGGTGGTCAACCAAGTGATGAAGGAGTGGGACGTCAGAAGCCCAGCTATGACTGGTTATTGCAATGCAGTGAGAAAGTTAGAAACGAAGTTTGAAGGGCTAGAGCTCCACCACATTCCCCGACTGAAGAACCAGGCAGCGGATGACCCGACAAAAATAGGTTCCAAGCGGGAGCCCATTCCCAGCAATGTGTTCTTGGAGCATCTTCACACACCATCAGTTCAAGAGGATCCCTTCACAGAAGAGCCCCCGCAACCTAAGAGTTCTACTGATCCAACTGAAGTTGAAATCCCAGTCGTGGTCGACCTAATCATGGAAGTTTTGGTCGTCATTCCTGACTGGACAGTGCCGTATATCACATATATTCTCAGGAAAGAACTTCCAGAAGACGAAGATGAAGCACGACAGATTGTCCGTCGATCCAAAGCCTTCACTGTGATAAGTGGTCGACTGTACAGGGAGAGTGTGACTGGAGTTGCCCAATGATGCATTACCCTAGAGGAGGGTCGAATGATTCTTAATGATATCCACTCGGGGACCTGTGGTCACCATGCGTCCTCTCGGACAATCGTGGCCAAAGCATACCGAGCAGGTTTTTACTGGCCGCAAGCAAATGAAATGGCAAAGGAAATAGTCGACAAGTGTGAGGGCTGCCTGTTCTACTCCAACATGTCTCACAAGCCCGCTTCAGCTTTGAAGACCATTCCACTCATCTGGCCATTTGCTGTTTGGGGGTTGGATATGGTTGGACCCTTGAGGACTGGCAGAAGTGGTTTCGCCCACCTGCTTGTTGCAGTCGATAAGTTCACTAAATGGATTGAAGCCAAACCCATCAAGAACCTCGATTCAAGAACCGCCGTCAGCTTCATCAGAGAGTTAATATTCAGATATGGACTCCTGCACAACATCATCACAAACAACGGTTCAAACTTTGATTTAGATGAGTTCAGAGCTTTCTGCGCTTCCCAGGGCACCCAGGTCGACTATGCTTCAGTCGCTCACCCTCAGTCGAATGGACAAGCAGGAAGAGAAAATGGTTTGATCTTACAAGGGTTGAAGCCCAGATTGATGCAAGACCTCAAGCATGCAGCTGGTGCCTGGGTAGATGAGTTACCATCAGTACTGTGGGGTCTGAGAACAACGCCAAATCGGTCGACTGGCCGGACTCCCTTCTTCATGGTTTCTGGAGCCGAAGTCATGCTGCCGACTGATTTACTCCATAATGCCCCGTGAGTGGAGCCTTTCTCAGAGGCAGAAGCAGAACAAGCCCAGCAAGATGTTGTTGATCTTTTGGAAGAAGAAAGAGAGATGGCCCTGATCAGATCGACCATTTATCAGCAAGACCTTCGTCGGTTCCACGCTAGGAACATAAGAGGTCGAGCATTTGAGGAAGGGGACCTGGTTCTCCGAGTGGATCAGCAACGTCCACACACGCTTGCTCCCACTTGGCAAGGTCCCTTCATCATCACCAAAGTGCTCCACAATGGAGGATATCACCTGTACGATGTGGAACACAAGAAAGACGAGCCACGCGCTTGGAATGTGGAGCTTCTCCGCCATTTTAACACTTAAGCATTCAGACCGTCGAGATGTAATAAGAAGTACCTTTCAGTTTGTTTATCAAAGACATAGCTTTTCAGTCTCCTAAATGATTGTTATTACTTATACATGTCTCCAAAATCCCTCAGTCGGTGGCTTAGCCGCGAATCCGATTCGCCTAAGTTTCAAAAACAAAATCCTACCAAGTGAAGAGCAAGCCTCTCACTCTGTGGCTTAGCCGCGAATCCGATTCGCCTAAGTTTCAAAAACAAAATCCTACCAAGTGAAGAGCAAGCCTCTCACTCGGGGGCTTAGCTGCGAATCCGATTCGCCTAAGATTAAAAAATCCTACAAGTGAAGAGCAATCCTCTCACTCGGGGGCTTAGCTGCAGTCTCGTACTTGCCTAAGTTTAAAAAATCCTACCGAGTAGAGAGCAATCCTCCCACTCATGGGCTTAGCTGCAGTCTCGTACTCGCCTAAGTTTAAAAATCCTACTGAGTGGAGAGCAATCCTCCCACTCGGGGGCTTAGCTGTAGTCTTGTACTCGCCTAAGTTTAAAAAATCCTACCAAGTGAAGAGCAATCCTCTCACTCGGGGGCTTAGCTGCAGTCTCGTACTCGCCTAAGTTTAAAAAATCCTACCGAGTGGAGAGCAATCCTCCCACTCGAGGGCTTAGCTGTAGTCTCGTACTCGCCTAAGTTTAAGAAATCCTACCGAGTGGAGAGCAATCCTCCCACTCGGTGGCTTAGCTGCAGTCTTGTACTCGTGTAAGTTAAAAAAATCCTACTGAGTGGAGGGCAATCCTCCCACTCGGGGGCTTAGCTGCAGTCTCGTACTCGCCTAAGTTTAAAATACGCTCCATCCTGATCCACAGGGACGACGAGGTGCAGGTCGACTGCGACCTTATCCTCAGAGCCGTGGCACAAGTACAATGTTCGCTCCATCCTGATCCTCAAGGACGACGAGGTGCATGTCGACTACGACCTTATCCTCAGAGTTGCGACACAAATACAATGTCCGCTCCATCCTGATCCGCAAGGACAACGAGGTGCAGGTCTACTGTGACCTTATCCTCGGAGATGCGGCACAAATACAATGTCTGCTCTATCCTGATCCGCAAGGTCAACGAGGTGCAGGTTATGGACGGCACCAAGTGCCCGCGTTCATGATCCACTCGACTGAGCTGCATCACAGAGTCAGTAACAATTTAGACTAAAGAATCAAGTTCCACTCAGAGTCAAGAGATTCAAAAAATAGCAAAGTTCAGATAAATCCCACGAGGTTCCAGACTGCAGATTAGAGTACTCGGGCATCTGGCCTGAAGGAGTTTAATGGTTACAAAACCACTCGGCATACCGAGGAAAATTTAATCGGATCATAAAAAGTTTGTTCACTCCGCAGGAGGAGGACTGGCAGGCTCGACGAACTCATCTAGGTCGATTCCATATGCAATTCGAGTAGCAGCAGCAATGAAGGTCTCCATAAAATACTGGAAGTCGAGTCTCTTGGTGTTGGCAACCTTGATCACTACAAGCTTTTCTTCTTTGGCCTCCTTGCAATGGACGCGAACAAGAAACAGAGCTACATCAGCACCACATCGAGCAGACGACTTCTTCCATTCCTACACTCGACCAGGGATCATATTGAGTCAAGTCATCAAGGACTCGAGGTCATTTTGGAGCGTTTCCTTTGGCCAAAGCGCCGTGTAAATCTGCGACACCGCAACCTTCAGTCGAGCAAGGTAGTCTGTAACGCTGGTAAGACGGGATTCCAGTCAGAGCACGTTCATGGCAGCTTCATCCTTGACAGGGGAGTTGACGGGGTCCAAGCTTGTCTCGATTCGCTTAGTTTCCTCCTCAAAGTTTTGACAGAATTCTACAATCACAAAGAACTAGTTCGTTGACGGCTTATGGTGAATCGACGATAGCGAAACAGTCGGACAAGGAAAAGTACCTTCAAGCATAAGGAATAACTTCTTGGCGAGCCCCCCCAGATAAGCCTCCAGGTTATTTCTCAGCTGAGAAATGTCTTCAATTTTTTCATTCAAGGATACTCTGTCCTTCTTCAGACGGGTCACTTCTCTATTAGCCTCGGCAAGAGATGTCTTCAGCTTAGCGTTGTCTTCCTGTAGCACCCCGACTGAAGCCAGCTACTTGTCAGCGAGTGTGGTTTTCTCTTGAGCTTCCTTCTGTGCTGCGGCGAGTTCAAGGTCCTTCTGTGCCAGAGCCTGCATCATTTTCTCTCCATATATATATATATATATACAACACTCGGTTCAGAGAGAATAATGAGGAGATGGCTTGAGAGACAGTCCAATCTCACAGTCGACAAGTTGTTACCTTCCATACCAGCTGCTTCGTCTTTGGCCTTCTGCAAGTTCTGTTTGGCCAACTCCAAGTCAAGGTTGAGCTGTCTATGCTTCTCCTCGAATTCAACAAATTTGGAGATGAGCTCACAGGATTTCTGAAGTCAGTAAAAAGATACATCAGTGGAAAGAGTCAAAGATTATTCGCTTCCGAGTGAAAAGAACTCTAAGACTATTGCAGAATCAAACATTCAACGGTAGTCTCGGGGACTACACCCAGTGGGTGCACTTAGCGTGCCCCCACTGGTCCAGGTTCCTGATACGTCTCCAACGTATCTATAATTTTTGATTGTTCCATGCTATTATATTATCTGTTTTGGATGTTTATGGACTTTATTTTGCACTTCTATATTATTTTTGGGACTAACCTATTAACCCAGAGCCCAGTGCCAGTTTCTGTTTTTTCCTTGTTTTAGAGTATCACAAAAAAGGAAAATCAAATAGATTCAAATTGACCTGAAACTTCACGGAACTTATTTTTGGACCAGAAGAAGCCCACGGCGTATCGGAGTTGGAGCAGGAGAGTCCCGGGCTGCCCGCGAGGGTGGGGGCGCGCCCACCCCCTGGGCGCGCCCCCTGCCTCGTGGACAGCCCGGAGGTCCACCGACGTACTTCTTCCTCCCATATATACCCATATACCCTAAAAACTTCGAGGAGCACAATAGATCGGGAGTTCCGCCGCCAGAAGCCTCCGTAGCCACCGAAAGCCAAACTAGACCCGTTCCGGCACCCTGCCGGAGGGGGAATCCCTCTCCGGTGGCCATCTTCATCATCCCGGTGCTCTCCATGATGAGGAGGGAGTAGTTCTCCCTCGGGGCTGAGGGTATGTACCAGTAGCTATGTGTTTGATCTCTCTCTCTCTCTCTCGTGTTCTTGAGGTGGTACGATCTTGATGTATCGCGAGCTTTGCTATTATAGTTGGATCTTCTGATGTTTCTCCCCCTCTACTCTATTGTAATGGATTGAGTTTTCCCTTTGAAGTTATCTTATCGGATTGAGTCTTTAAGGATTTGAGAACACTTGATGTATGTCTTGCGTGGGATACCCGTGGTGACAATGGGGTATTCTATTGATCCACTTGATGTATGTTTTGGTGATCAACTTGCGGGTTCCGCCCATGAACCTATGCATAGGGGTTGGCACATGTTTTCATCTTGACTCTCCAGTAGAAACTTTGGGGCACTCTTTGAAGTACTTTTTGTTGGTTTGAATAGATGAATCTGAGATTGTGTGATGCATATCATATAGTCATACCCACGGATACTTGAGGTGACATTAGGGTTTTGGTTGATTTGTGTCTTAAGGTGTTATTTTACTACGAACTCTAAGGCTGTTTGTGACACTTATAGGAATAACCCAATGGATTGATCGGAAAGAATAACTTTGAGGTGGTTTCGTACCCTACCATAATCTCTTCGTTTGTTCGCCGCTATTAGTGACTTATGAGTGACTCTTTGTTGCATGTTGAGTGATAGTTATATGATCCAATTATGTTATTATTGTTGAGAAAACTTGCACTAGTGAAAGTATGAACCCTAGGCCTTGTTTCCTAGCATTGCAATGCCATTTACGCTTACTTTTATCATTAGTTACCTTGCTGTTTTTATATTTTCAGATTACAAAAACCTTTATCTACCATCCATATTACACTTGTATCACCATCTCTTCGCCGAACTAGTGCACCTATACAATTTACCATTGTATTGGGTGTGTTGGGGACACAAGAGACTCTTTGTTATTTGGTTGCAAGGTTGCTTGAGAGAGACCATCTTCATCCTACGCCTCCCACGGATTGATAAACCTTAGGTCATCCACTTGAGGGAAATTTGCTACTATCCTACAAACCTCTGCACTTGGAGGCCCAACAACGTCTACAATAAGAAGGTTGTGTAGTAGACATCAAGCTCTTTTCTTGCGCCGTTGCCGGGGAGGTTAGCGCTTGAAGGTATATCTTTAGATCTTGCAATCGAATCTTTTAGGTTCTTGTTTTAGCACTAGTTTAGTTTATAAAAGAAAACTACAAAAAATATGGAATTAAGGATGCCTCATATGCTTCATCTTTTTAATGTCTTTCGTGAGAATAAGGATTCCGATAATTGTGCTCAAGTGCTAGAAGAAGAATGCATTAGAATGTTTGGCACTAAATATTTGTATGATGAGCATGATTGCAATGTTGTTAGTATGAATTCTTTGAATATCCATGATGCTAATGATATGCAAAGCCACAAGCTTGGGGATGCTATGTTTGATGAAGATGATATTTTTTGTCCCCCAAGTTTTGATGAGAAAATTTATTTTGATGATAGAATGCCTCCTATTTATGATGATTATATTGATAAAAGTGGATTTGGAGAGGTCATGACTTTACTTTGTGATGAATCCACTATTTCGGAAGAGGTTCCAATTGATTATGAGAGCAAAGTTGCTATCTATGATGATTATTGTGATGACTTGTATGCTATAAAGAATAATGATATCCATGAAACTTGTCATCATGATTTTAGTTTTCAATTGGATTATGCCTCACATGATAGTTATTTCGTTGAGTTTTCTCCCATTACTATTGATGAGAAGAAATTTGCTCCCACTACTATTGATGAGAAGAAATTTGCTTATGTGGAGAGTAATAAAATTTCTATGCTTGTAGATCATGAAAAGAATGCTTTATGTGATAGTTATATTGCTGAATTCATTCATGATGCTACTGAAAATTATTATGAGGGAGGAACATATTGTTGTAGTAATTGCAATAATATCAAGTTTCCTCTCTATGTGCTTAAAGTTTTGAAGTTATGCTTATTTTGCCCTCCTATGCTAGTTGATTATTGTTCCCATAAGTTTTTTGCTCACAAAATCCCTCTGCATAGTAAGTGGGTTAGGCTTAAATATGCTAGTTATATTCTTCATGATGCTCTCTTTATGTTTCAATTCTTATCTTTTATGTGAGCATCATTGAAATCATCATGCCTAGCTCGGGGCGTTAAACGATAGCGCTTGTTGGGAGGCAACCCAACTTTATTTTTGTCCCTTTATTTTTGCTCCTATTTAGTAATAAATAATTTATCTATCCTATGTTATGATTGATTTTTTATGTTTTATTTAGTGTTTGTGCCAAGTAGAACCGTTGGGAAGACTTGGGGAAAGTCTTGTTGATCTTGCTGTAAAAAACAAAAACTTTAGTGCTCACGAGAATTGCTGCCATTTTTATTTGGATAGTGCTATTTAGTTAATTATTTTTGCAGATGATTAATAGATAAATTCCTCACGTGCAGCAATTTATTTTAGAATTTTTGGGGTTCCATAAGTTTGCGTTAGTTACAGATTATTACAGACTGTTCTGTTTTTGATAGATTCTCTTTTCCGTGTGTTGTTTGCTTATTTTGATGAATCTATGGCTCGTAAAAGAGTTTATAAACCATAGAGAAGTTGGAAGACAGTAGGTCTAGCACCAATATAAATAAAGAATGAGTTCATTACAGTACCTTGAAGTGGTGTTTTGTTTTCTTTCGCTAATGGAGCTTACGAGTTTTTTTGTTAAGTTTTGTGTTGTGAAGTTTTCAAGTTTTGGGTAAAGATTCGATGGACTATGGAATAAGGAGTGGCAAGAGCCTAAGCTTGGGGATACCCAAGGCACCCCAAGGTAATATTCAAGGACAACCAAGAGCCTAAGCTTGGGGATGCCCTGGAAGGCATCCCCTCTTTCGTCTTCGTTCATCGGTAACTTTACTTGGAGCTATATTTTTATTTACCACATGATATGTGTTTTGCTTGGAGCGTCAATTTATTTTGTTAGGATTTGCTTGCTGTTTGAATAAAATACCAAGATCTGAAATTATTAAATGTTAGAGAGTCTTCATATAGTTGCATAATTATTCGACTACTCATTGATCTTCACTTATATCTTTCAGAGTAGTTTGTTGTTGCTCTAGTGCTTCACTTATATCTTTTTAGAGCACGGTGGTGGTTTATTTTAAGAAATAGATGAACTCTCATGCGTCACTTATATTATTTTGAGAGTCCTAAACAGCATGGTAATTTGCTTTGGTTATGAATTTAGTCCTAATATGATGGGCATCCAAGAGGGATATAATAAAAACTTTCATATGAAGTGCATTGAATACTAAGAGAAGTTTGATACTTGATGATTGTTTTGAGATATGGAGATAGTGATATCAAAGTTGTGCTAGTTGGGTAGTTGTGAATTTGAGGAATACTTGTGTTGAAGTTTGCAAGTCCCGTAGCATGTTGATACGTCTCCAACGTATCTACTTCTCCAAACACTTTTGCCCTTGTTTTGGACTCTAATTTGCATGATTTGAATGGAACTAACCCGGACTGACGCTATTTTTAGCAGAACTACCATGGTGTTATTTATGTGTAGCATCAAACGATCTCGGAATGACCTGAAACATCACGGAGACACTTTTCAGAAAATAAGAAAAATACCTGCCAAAGATGAAGGCCAGGGGGGCCACCGTCTTGCCACGAGGGTGGGGGGCGCGCCTGCCCCCCTAGGGCGCGCCCCCTACCTCATGGGCCCCCTGTTGCGTCTCCGACTCCAACTCCACCTCCATATATTGAGTTTCGATGAGAAAAAAATCAGAGAGAAGAAATCATCGCGTTTTACGATACGGAGCCGCCGCCAAGCCCTAAAACCTCTCGGGAGGGCTGATCTGGAGTCCGTTCGGGGCTCCGGAGAGGGGAATCTGTCTCCATCGTCATCATCAACCATCCTCCATCACCAATTTCATGATGCTCACCGCCGTGCGTGACTAATTTCATCGTAGGCTTGCTGGACGATGATGGGTTGGATGGGATCTATCATGTAATCGAGTTAGTTTTGTTAGGGTTTGATCCCTAGTATCCACTATGTTCTGAGATTGATGTTGCTATGACTTTTCTATGCTTAATGCTTGTCACTAGGGCCCAAGTGCCATGATTTCAGATCTGAACCTATTTTGTTTTCATCAATATATGAGAGTTCTAGATCCTATCTTGCAATTCTATAGTCACCTATTATGTGTTATAATCCATTAACCCCGAAGTGACAATAATCGGGATACTTACCGGTGATGACTGTAGTTTGAGGAGTTCATGTATTCACTATGTGTTAATGCTTTGTTCTGGTTCTCTATTAAAAGGAGGCCTTAATATCACTTAGTTCCCGTAAGGACCCCGCTGCCACGGGAGGGTAGGACAAAAGATGTCATGCAAGTTCTTTTCCATAAGCACGTATGACTATATTCGGAATACATGCCTACATTATATCAACGAACTGGAGCTAGTTCTGTGTCACCCTAGGTTATGACTGTTACATGATGAACCGCATCTGGCATAATTCTGCATCACCGATCCATTGCCTACGAGCTTTCCACATATTGTTCTTCGCTTATTTACTTTTCCGTTGCTATTGCTATCATCACTAAAAATACCAAAAACATTGCTTTTACTACCGTTTCCTTTTGTTACCTTATCACTATTATCATATTACTTTGCTACTAAACACTTTGCTGCAGATATTAAGTTTCCAGGTGTGGTTGAATTGACAACTCAGCTGCTAATACTTGAGAATATTCTTTGGCCCCCCTTGTGTCGAATCAATAAATTTGGGTTGAATACTCTACCCCCGAAAACATTTGCGATCCCCTATACTTGTGGGTTATCAAGATTATTTTCTGGCGCCATTGCCGGGGAGCATAGCTCTATTCTTCGAGTCACTTGGATATATATATATATCTGCTTATCATTATGAAGAACTTGAGAGATCCAAAAACCAAGATCTATCCCTCAACTATGAGGGGAGGTAAGGAACTGCCATCTAGCTCTGCACTTGATTCACCTTCTGTTTTGAGTTAGCTTGCGACACCTACACCTGCTTCTGCTATTCGTTCTGATATGTCGCATGTTATTGATGATGCCACTTCTACTATGCATGATACTTATCATGAAACTACCTCTATGCCTGATACTACCGTGCCACTTAGTGCTTCTCTTGATGAACAACTTGCTAGGGCTAGAGAAATTGAAAATATTGAATCTGATGATACTGATGAAAGTGATGATGAAGAACCACTTGCTATTCCTAAGGGTTATGTATTTGATCAAGATGCTTCTTTAGCCATTTTAGCTTGCAGAAATAGAACTAAACTTAAAAAATTATTAGCTAAATGGAGTAAGCAATCCCTAAATGATAGAATGAAACCTCACCCTGCTTTGGCTACTTCACCTATCTTTGTTACTGATAAGGATTATGAATTCTCCGTTGATCCTGATATAATTACTTTGGTTGAATCTGATCCTTTTCATGGTTATGAATCTGAAACTGTTGTGGCACACCTTACTAAACTGAATGATATAGCTACCCTGTTCACTAAAGATGAGAGAACTCGCTACTTTTATATCCTTATAATATTTCCGTTGTCATTAAAGGGTGATGCTAAGATATGGTTTAATTCTCTTGATCCTGGTTGTGTGCGTAGTCCCCAGGATATGATTTATTAATTCTCTGCTAAATATTTCCCTGCTCATAAGAAACAAGCTGATTTAAGGGATATATATATATATATAACTTTTTGCAAATTGAAGAAGAGAGTCTCCCATAAGCTTGGGGGAGGCTTCTCCAATTACTTAATGCTTTGCCTGATCATCCTCTTAAGAATAATGAAATACTTGATATCTTTTATAATGGACTAACCGATGCCTCCAGAGATTACCTGGATAGTTGTGCTGGTTCTGTTTTCAGGGAAAGAACACCGGATGAAGCTGAAATTCTATTGAATAATATGTTGACGAATGAAAATAATTGGACACCTCCGGAGCCAATTCCTGAGCCTATTCCTAAACCAACTCCGAAGAAGAGGGGTATTCTATTTCTCAGTCCTCAAGATATGCAAGAGGCAAAGAAATCTATGAAAGAAAAGGGTATTACAGCTGAAGATGTTAAGAATTTACCTCCTATTGAAGAAATACATGGTCCTAATTTACCACCTGTTGAAGAAACATATAATCTTAATCCTTTACCTATTGAAGAAACTCATGGTCTTGATAACCCGACACAGGTAGTAAAGGTAAATTTTCTCTATAGATATGATAAAGCTGTAATCCCATTTACTAAATTTGCTAGCCCATGCTTAGATGAGTTTGATAAATTTATGGCTAAGAAAGAAGACTTTAATGCTTATTTTGGTAGACAATTGAAAAACAATTCAAATATGCTTGAACACTTGGGTGATTATATGGCTAATGTTAAAAGTGAACTTAAACTTATTAGTAAACATGCTTCTATGGTTACCACTCAAGTAGAACAAGTACTTAAAGCTCAAAATGATTTTCTTAATGAATTGAATAGTAAAGATAATGATTATGCTGTTAGAGTGTCTACTAGAACTGGTAGAATGACTCAGGAACCTTTGTATGCTGAAGGCCATCCTAAAAGAATTGAGCAAGATTCTCAGAGAAATAATATAGATGCACCTAGTTCTTCTAAAAAGAAGAAGAAGAAAAATGATAGGACTTTGCATGCTTCTAGTGATCCTATTGTTGAAACACCTGAGAATCCAAATGATATTTCTATTTCTGATGCTGAAACTCAACCTGGTAATGAACCTGAAACTAGTGATAATGTTAATAATAATGCTCATGATGATGCTCCACCTAGTAATGATAATGACATAGAAATTGAACCTGCTGTTGATCTTGATAACCCACAATCAAAGAATCAACATTATGATAAGAAAGACTTTGTTGCTAGGAAACATGGTAAAGAAAGAGAGCCTTGGGTTCAGAAACCCATGCCTTTTCCTCCCAAACCATCCAAGAAAAAGGATGATGTGGATTTTGAGCGCTTTGCTGAAATGATTAGACCTATCTTTTTGCATGTGCGATTAACTGATATGCTCAAAACAAATCCTTATGCTAAGTACACGAAAGATATTATTACAAATAAAAGAAAGATACCGGAAGCTGAAATTTCCACCATGCTTGCTGATTATACTTTTAAGAGTGGAATACCCAAGAAACTTGGAGATCCCGGTGTACCAACTATACCATGCTCCATTAAAAGAAACTATGTTAAAACTGCTTTATGTAATCTTGGAGCCAGTGTTAGTGTTATGCCTCTCTCTCTCTATATCGTAAACTTGATTTGAATAAGTTGACACCTACTGAAATATCTTTGCAAATGGTTGATAAATCAACTGCTATACCTGTCGGTATTTGTGAGGATGCGCCTGTTGTAGTTGCAAACATTACTATTTTAACGGACTTTGTTATTCTTGATATTCCCGAGGATGATAGTATATCTATTATTCTTGGAAGACCCTTTTTGAATACTGCAGGGGCTGTTATTGATTGCACTAAAGGCAATGTCACTTTTCATGTTAATGGTAATGAGCATACGGTACACTTTCCAAGGAAACAACCTCAAGTTCATAGTATCAACTCTATTGGAAAAATTCCATCGATTATATTTGGAGGTTTTGAATTTCCTCTTCCTACTGTCAAGAAGAAATATGATATTCTTATTATTGGGGATGTGCATATCCCCGTTGAGGTAACATAGTGTTATTCGAAATTTCTCCGGTTCCATGTTATTCGGAATGAGTTCGTTAACAAGACTTGATCAACCTTGTTAGTGGATTTCTTTTGATGATCATGAGATGGATGAAACTAGAAGGCACAACCTTCTGTAACCAACTTTTACTTTCTATTATTTATATTAAATAAAATAAAAATAAATATTTGTCTGTCAGTTATCCGATTATCCATGCAATATAAAAGTACCTCAAAAATAAAAGTTCTCCAAATGCCCTGAAAATTAAATATGATTTTTTCTAGAATATTTGAGGATTTATGGAACAAAGAACAGACCAGGGGGGCCAACCACCTTGCCACGAGGGTGGAGGGCGCGCACACCCCTCTAGGGCGCGCGCCTGCCCCGTGGGCCCACAGTGGCCCTCCTCCACTTATTCTTGCACCCACACACTTCATCTTCATCCCCCAAACACGAAAAACCAGCTCAAACCCGAGTCCAAGCTCATTATGTTGCCATTTTCGATCTCCTTGCTCAAAGCACCTCTCACAAAACTGCTTGGGGAGATTGTTCCTTGGTATGTGACTCCTCCATTGGTCCAATTAGTTCTTGTTCTAGTGCTTTAGTCATTGTAAATTTTTGCTGCTTAGGTGACCCTGTTCTTGAGCTTGCATGCCAAATTTATATGGTCTAAAGTAGTTTTGATGCATGATATAGGCCCTAAGCACTTGTAGGAGTAGTTGCTATCAATATTATTGAGTTTGGTTTACTTTTATTTTTAAGTTACTAAAAATTTCAGATTTTTTTCAGAAAATGATGAGGAGACTCTTGAGGGGCTCATCGAGCCAAAGCTCGAAGGAAAAGGCACCAAAGCCTAAGTATAATCTGCCTCGCACCATGGAGGTTCGGGCGTGTGAATGGCCTTCCGAGGATTTCTTGAGAGCAGCCGGGATTTATGAAGATTTTTATGAGTTGGCTTAAACTGCAGGCCTTACCTCTTTCCTCCACGACCAATGCGATCAGTATCTCTTGCTCACAAATACCTTTGTGCAAAACTTTCATTTTTCATTCTAGGAACTCACCACCTACGGTGGAATTTCATTTATATGATGAGCATAAGGAGATGTCACTTTATGATTTTGTCGGATCTGTTTAGTCCCTTTTGGGGGCAAGACAGAAGAACCACATCGTGATGATGTGGAGGGATTTATTGACACTATCACTGTAGGGGAAACAAGGAAGGTTTCCGATGCACGAATCACTAGCATACATTTTCCTGTTTTATGCTACTTTGCATTATTTGCTAGTCGTTGCTTAATTGGTCGCGGAAACTGTGGAAACCTTAGTATCACTGATATTATTATTTTGCTTCAAGGTTTATACAGTGATAACACTTTTAGTATGGGCGGTATTATTGCCAAACAGTTAAGTTTGAACCGTACCAAAGGCCCTATCTTTGGAGGCATCTATGCCTCACGCCTAGCTGCACATTTTAACATACCTATTAGGCATGCTGAGAAGGAAGAAAAGGTGCTGCCCCGTGTTTATCTAGATTATAAAAGTATGGTAGCACATGATTTTATTGTTAAGAATAGGGCAGGAGAGCTTAAATATCAATTGTTCTTTAACAAACATCATCCTGAGACTATTACCCTGCCTGCTCCTTCTTTGTTTGATTTGTCTGTAGGCACGTACCTTGTTCCGTTGACGGTTATTCAAGCTTACTGGAACCCTGCACCAGCCGAGGAGCCAGAGCCGGAACTACAATTTGATCCCTCACGACAGTCTAATTACCAGTGGGATCCGGAGATGATTGCCAGCCAGTGGCAATCGGCGCCTTCTTCTTCCTCATCGCAGTACGACCCCAGCTACTATTATGGATATCCGCCAGGCCAGCCGTGGCCATAGACCAACTTAGGCCAAAAGCCTAAGCTTGGGGGAGTACGTATTTCCCACCGACATTACATTTATGTTCAGACACTCATTGCTAGATGTCGGTGCTCATACTTTTTCATTGTATCATCCATGCTAGTTTAATTTCCTTTTTTATGCTTTCTTCTTGTGTGTTTAATAAAACTTAATAAAAACCAAAAAAATTAGTTGTAGCTTTTAGCTAGTTTTAATTTCCATGCTTGTAGTAGTAATTAAAAAGAAAACCCAAAAAGATTTCCTGTTCTTCTTTTGCTTGTTGGGAGCTTTCCCGTGTAAATAGTTTTATTTATTTTCTTTTCTTTGGGGGTCAATAGGAGAAGACCATAATTAAATTGTTGAAGTGGTTCTTATATGCATTATTGTTTATTTGACAAAAGAGCCCATATTGCCTTGTCTTCTCCTGTTTATTGAATGCTTGCAGATTCCAGCTTAGTCCAATGCATGTGCACTATTATTATTATTCACATCGTTCGGTCGTGCAAGTGAAAGGCAATTATGATGATATATGATGAACTGGCCGAGATGAGAAAAGTTGGTATGAACTCGACTTCTTTTGTTTTTGTAAATATGATTAGTTCATTGTTCCTGATTCAGCCTATTGTGAATAAACATGTTTGCAATGATAACTAGAGATCATAGTTTCTTGTGCCATGCTTGATTAGCTATGAGTTATAATGGTTTACCTTGCGTGCCAACATGCTATTAAAATGGTTATGATGTGGTATGATAGGGTGGTATCCTCCTCTGAATGATTTAAGTGACTTGACTTGGCACATGTTCACGCATGTAGTTGAAACAAAATCAACATAGCCTTCACGATATTTATGTTCATGGTGGATTATATCCTACTCATGCTTGCATTTAGTGTTGATTAATTTTAATGCATGTTCATGACTGTTGTCGCTCTCTAGCTGGTCGCTTCCCAGTCTTTTGCTAGCCTTCACCTGTACTAACCAGGAATACTGCTTGTGCATGCAAACTCCTTAAACCCCAAAGTTATTCCACATGAGTCCACTATACCTACCTATATATGGTATCTACCTGCCGTTCCAAGTAAATTTGTATATGCCAAACTCTAAACCTTCAAATAAATATCATGTTTTGTATGCTCGAATAGCTCATGTATCAACTAGGGCTGTCTGTATCTTCCATGTTAGGCGGGTTATTCTCAAGAGGAGTGGACTCCGCTCCTCACTCACGAGATAAATGGCTAGTCATCGGGATGCCCAGTCCCATGCTTTATGCAAACTAAATCAAAATAATTGCAAACAAAACTCCCCCTGGGACTCTTGTTAGTTGGAGGCACTCGTTGTTTCGAGCAAGCCATGGATTGATGCTTGTGGTGGAAGGGGGAGTATAAACTTTACCATTCTGTTTGGGAATCGCCTATAATGTGTGTAGCACGGAAGATATCGCCATCTCTTGGTTGTTATGTTGACAATGAAAGTATACCGCTCAAAATATTATTCACCTCTATTTCAAAACCGAGCTCTGGCACCTCTACAAATCCCTGCTTCCCTCTGCGAAGGGCCTATCTATTTACTTTTATGCTGAGTCATCATCCTCTTATCAAAAAGCACCAATTGGAGAGCACCGCTGTCATTTGCATTCATTATTGTTAGTTTACATTGAGTATGACTTGACTGGATCTCTTTTACCATGAATTACAATGTCTAGTCAGTCCTTGGTCTTTAAAGGTGCTCTGCATTTATGTTTTGCGGTCTCAGAAAGGGCTAGCGAGATACCACCTTGTTATATCATATTATGATTGTTTTGAGAAAGTGTTGTCATCCGAGTTTTATTATTATGGCTCGCTAGTTGATTATGCTATTGATATGAGTAAACTTGAGACCTATGCGTTATTGCAAATGTGGTTAGTTATAATCTTTGATGAAGACTTGAATGCTGGCTTTACATATTTACAACAACAAGAGCAAACAGAGTTTGTAAAAGTTTTTCTTTATCACTTTCAGTTTGTCAACTGAATTGCTTGAGGACAAGCAAAGATTTAAGCTTGGGGGAGTTGATACGTCCCCAACGTATCTACTTTTCCAAACACGTTTGCCCTTGTTTTGGACTCTAACTTGCATGATTTGAATGGAACTAACCCGGACTAACGCTGTTTTCAGCAGAACTACCATGGTGTCATTTATGTGCAGGATCAAACGTTCTCGGAATGACCTGAAACTTCACGGAGACACTTTTTAGAAAATAAGAAAAATACCTGCCAAAGATGAAGGCCAGGGGGCCCACCATCTTGCCACAAGGGTGGGGGCGCGCCTGCTCCCCTAGGGCGTGCCCCCTACCTCATGGGCCCCCTGTTGCGTCTCCGACTCCAACTCCACCTCCATATATTGAGTTTCGATGAGAAAAAAATCAGAGAGAAGAAATCATCGCGTTTTACGATACGGAGCCGCCGCCATGCCCTAAAACCTCTCGAGAGGGCTGATCTAGAGTCCGTTCGGGGCTCCGGAGAGGGGAATCCATCGCCATCGTCATCATCAACCATCCTCCATCACCAATTTCATGATGCTCACCGCCGTGCATGCGTAATTTCATCGTAGGCTTGCTGGACGGTGATGGGTTGGATGGGATCTATCATGTAATTGAGTTAGTTTTGTTAGGGTTTGATCCCTAGTATCCACTATGTTCTGAGAATGATGTTGCTATGACTTTGCTATGCTTAATGCTTGTCACTAGGGCCCGAGTGCCATGATTTCAGATCTGAACCTATTATGTTTTCATCAATATATGAGAGTTCTAGATCCTATCTTGCAAGTCTATAGTCACCTATTATGTGTTATGATCCGTTAACCCCGAAGTGACAATAATTGGGATACTTACCGGTGATGACCGTAGTTTGAGGAGTTCATGTATTCACTATGTGTTAATGCTTTGTTCCGGTTCTCTATTAAAAGGAGGCCTTAACATCCCTTAGTTTCCGTAAGGACCCCGCTGCCACGGGAGGGTAGGACAAAAGATGCCATGCAAGTTCTTTTCCATAAGCACGTATGACTATATTCGGAATACATGCGTACATTATATCAACGAACTGGAGCTAGTTCTCTGTCACCCTAGGTTATGACTGTTACATGATGAACCGCATCCGGCATAATTCTCCATCACCGATCCATTGCCTACGAGCTTTCCACATATTGTTCTTCGCTTATTTACTTTTCCGTTGCTATTGCTATCATCACTACAAAATACCAAAAACATTGCTTTTACTACCGTTACCTTTTGTTACCGTTATTACTATTATCATATTACTTTGCTACTAAACACTTTGCTGCAGATATTAAGTTTCCAGGTGTGGTTGAATTGACAACTCAGCTACTAATACTTGAGAATATTCTTTGGCTCCCCTTGTGTCGGATCAATAAATTTGGGTTGAATACTCTACCCTCGAAAACTGTTGCGGTCCCCTATAATTGTAGGTTATCACATGCACGTATGGTAAACATTGTGTAACAAATTTGAAACATGAGGTGTTATTTGATTGTCTTCCTTATGAGTGGCGGTCGGGGATGAGCGATGGTCCTTTCCTACCAATCTACCCCCTAGGAGCATGCGCGTAATGCTTGGTTTTTGATGACTTGTAGATTTTTGCAATAAGTATGTGAGTTCTTTATGACTAATGTTGAGTCCATGGATTAACGCACTCTTACCCTTCCATCATTGCTAGCCTCTTCGGTACCGTGCATTGCCCTTTCTCACATTGAGAGTTGGTGCAAACTTCTCCGGTGCATCCAAACCCCGTGATATGATACGCTCTGTCACACATAAACCTCCTTATATCTTCCTCAAAACAGCCACCATACCTACCTATTATGGCATTTCCATAGCCATTCCGAGATATATTGCCATGCAACTTTCCACCGTTCCATTTATTATGACATGCATCATCATTGTCACATTGCTTTGCATGATCATGTAGTTGACATCGTATTTGTGGCAAAGCCACCGTTCATAATTTTTCATACATGTCGCTCTTGATTCATCGCAATCCCGGTACACCGTCGGAGGCATTCATATAGAGTCATATCTTGTTCTAGTATCGAGTTGTAATATTTGAGTTGTAAATAAATAGAAGTGTGATGATCATCATTAATAGAGCATTGTTCCAAAAAAGGCCAAAAAGGAAAAAAAGAAAGGCCAAAAAAGGAGGGCCAAATAAAAAAAATAAAAAAATAAAAGGGACAATTCTACTATCCTTTTTTCCACACTTGTGCTTCAAAGTAGCACTATGATCTTCATGATAGAGAGTCTCTTGTTTTGTCACTTTCATTTACTAGTGGGAAATTTTCATTATAGAACTTGGCTTGTATATTCCAACAATGGGCCTCCTCAAGTGCCCTAGGTCTTCATGAGCAAGCAAGTTGGATGCACACCCACTTAGTTTCTTTTGTTGAGCTTTCATACATTTATAGCTCTAGTGCATCGTTGCATGGCAATCCCTACTCCTTGCATTGACATAAATTGATGGGCATCTCCCTAGCCCATTGATTAGCCGCATCGATGTGAGACTTTCTCCTTTTTGTCTTCTCCACATAACCCCCTCATTATATTCTATTCCACCCATAGTGCTATATCCATGGCTCACGCTCATGTATTGCGTGAAAGTTGAAAAAGGTTTGAGATTACTAAAGTATGAAACAATTGCTTGGCTTGTCATCGGGGTTGTGCATGATGAGAGCATTCTTGTGTGACGAAAATGGAGCATGACCAAACTATATGATTTTGTAGGGATGAACTTTCTTTGGCCATGTTATTTTGAGAAGACATGATTGCTTAGTTGGTATGCTTGAAGTATTATTATTTTTATGTCAATATTAAACTTTTGTCTTGAATCTTATGGATCTGAACATTCATGCCAAAATGAAGAGAATTACTTAGAGAAATATGTTCGGTAGCATTCGACATCAAAAATTCTGTTTTTATCATTTACCTACTCGAGGACGAGCAGGAATTAAGCTTGGAGATGCTGATACATCTCCAACGTATCTATAATTTTTGATTGTTCCATGCTATTATATTATCTGTTTTGGATGTTTATGGGCTTTATTATGCACTTTTGTATTATTTTTGGGAATAACCTATTAACCCAGAGCCCAGTGCCAGTTTCTGTTTTTTTTTCCTTGTTTTAGAGTATCGCAAAAAAGGAAAATCAAACGGAGTCCAATTGACCTGAAACTTCACGGAACTTATTTTTGGACCAGAAGAAGCCCACAGAGTATCGAAGTTGGAGCAGGAGAGTCCCGGGCTGCCCACGAGGGTGCGGGGCGCGCCCACCCCCTGGGCGCGCCCCCTGCCTCGTGGACAGCCCTGAGGTCCACCGACGTACTTCTTCCTCCCATATATACCCATATACCCTAAAAACTTCGAGGAGCACAATAGATCGGGAGTTCCGCCGCCAGAAGCCTCCGTAGCCACCGAAAGCCAATCTAGACCCGTTCCGGCACCCTGTCGGAGGGGGAATCCCTCTCCGGTGACCATCTTCATCATCCCGGCGCTCTCCATGACGAGGAGGGAGTAGTTCTCCCTCGGGGCTGAGGGTATGTACCAGTAGCTATGTGTTTGATCTCTCTCTCTCTCTCGTGTTCTTGAGGTGGTATGATCTTGATGTATCGCGAGCTTTGCTATTATAGTTGGATCTTATGATGTTTCTCCCCCTCTACTCTCTTGTAATGGATTGATTTTTCCCTTTGAAGTTATCTTATCGGATTGAGTCTTTAAGGATTTGAGAACACTTGATGTATGTCTTGCGTGGGATACCCGTGGTGACAATGGGGTATTCTATTGATCCACTTGATGTATATTTTGGTGATCAACTTGCTGGTTCCGCCCATGAACCTATGCATAGGGGTTGGCACACATTTTCGTCTTGACTCTCTGGTAGAAACGTTGGGGCACTCTTTGAAGTACTTTGTGTTGGTTTGAATAGATGAATCTGAGATTATGTGATGCATATCGTATAATTATACCCACAGATACTTGAGGTGACATTGGAGTATCTAGGTGGCATTAGGGTTTTGGTTGATTTGTGTCTTAAGGTGTTATTTTACTACGAACTCTAGGGCTGTTTGGGACACTTATAGGAATAGCCCAATGGATTGATCGGAAAGAATAACTTTGAGGTGGTTTCGTACCCTACCATAATCTCTTCGTTTGTTCGCCGCTATTAGTGACTTTGGAGTGACTCTTTGTTGCATGTTGAGGGATAGTTATATGCTACCTCTTGAGCACTGCTTTGGTTTTCCCCGAAGAGGAAGGGATGATGCAGTAGAGTAGCGTAAGTATTTCCCTCAGTTTTTTAGAACCAAGGTATCAATCCAGTAGGAGGCTACGCGCGAGTCCCTCGTACTTGCACAAAACAAATAAATCCTCGCAACCAACGCGATAAGGGGTTGTCAATCCCTACACGGCCACTTACGAGAGTGAGATCTGATAGATATGATAAGATAATATTTTTGGTATTTTTACGATAAAGATGCAAAGTAAAATAAAAGCAAAGTAAAAAGCAAAGGAAATAACTAAGTATTGGAAGATTAATATGATGAAGATAGACCCCGGGGCCATAGCTTTCACTAGTGGCTTTTCTCAAGAGCACAAGTACTGTACGATGGGTGAATGAATTACTATTGAGCAATTGACAGAATTGAGCATAGTTATGAGAATATCTAGGTATGATCATGTCTATAGGCATCACGTCCGAGACAAGTAGACCGACTCCTGCCTGCATCTACTACTATTACTCCACTCATCGACCTCTATCCAGCATGCATCTAGAGTATTAAGTTCATGAAAACAGAGTAACGCCTTAAGCAAGATGACATGATGTAGAGGGATAAACTCATGCAATATGATGAAAACCCCATCTTGTTATCCTCGATGGCAACAATACAATACGTGCCTTGCTGCCCCTACTGTCACTGGGAAAGGACACCGCAAGATTGAACCCAAAGCTAAGCACTTCTCCCATTGCAAGAAAGGTCAATCTAGTAGGCCAAACCAAACTGATAATTCGAAGAGACTTGCAAAGATAACCAATCATACATAAAAGAATTCAGAGAAGATTCAAATATTGTTCATAGATAATCTTGATCATAAACCCACAATTCTTTGTTCTCAACAAAACACCACAAAAAGAAGATTAAATCGAATAGATCTCCACAAGAGAGGGGGAGAACATTGTATTGAGATCCAAAAAGAGAGAAGAAGCCATCTAGCTAATAACTATGGACCCGTAGGTCTGAGGTAAACTACTCACACTTCATCGGAGGGGCTATGGTGATGATGTAGAAGCCCTCCGTGATCGATGCCCCCTCCGGCGGAGCTCTGGAACAGGCCCCAAGATGGGATCTCGTGGATACAGAAAGTTGCGGTGGTGGAATTAGGGTTTTGGCTCCGTATCTGATCGTTTGGGGGTACGTAGGTATATATAGGAGGAAGGAGTACGTCGGTGGAGCAACAGGGGGCCCACGAGGGTGGAGGGCGCACCTGGGGGGTAGGCACGCCCCCTACCTCGTGGCCTCCTCTTTTGTTTCTTGATGTAGGGTCCAAGTCCTCTGGATCATGTTCGGTGAGAAAATCACGTTCCCGAAGGTTTCATTCCGTTTGGACTCAGTTTGATATTCCTTTTCTTCGAAACCGTAAAATAGGCAAAAACAACAATTCTGGGCTGGGCCTCCGGTTAGTAGGTTAGTCCCAAAAATAATATAAAAGTGGATAATAAAGCCCAATAATGTCCAAAACAGTAGATAATATAGCATGGAGCAATCAAAAATTATAGATACGTTGGAGACGTATCATTATATGATCCAATTATGTTTTTATTGTTGAGAGAACTTGCACTAGTGAAAGTATGAACCCTAGGCCTTGTTTCCTAGCATTGCAATACCGTTTACGCTTACTTTTATCATTAGTTACCTTGCTGTCTTTATATTTTCAGATTACAAAAACCTTTATCTACCATCCATATTACACTTGTATCACCATCTCTTCGCCGAACTAGTGCACCTATACAATTTACCATTGTATTGGGTGTGTTGGGGACACAAGAGACTCTTTGTTATTTGGTTGCAAGGTTGCTTGAGAGAGACCATCTTCATCCTACGCCTCCCACGGATTGATAAACCTTAGGTCATCCACTTGAGGGAAATTTGCTACTGTCCTACAAACCTCTGCACTTGGAGGCCCAACAATGTCTACAAGAAGAAGGTTGTGTAGTAGACATCATTTCCACTCGACATGGTCCGCCCAAACCGAGTGGAAGAGAAAAAAGCAGGCAACAGTTATTCTCAGACCCCAACCGACTGCCCGCAGTCGACCGTGGTCTCGGGGACTACACCCAGTGGGTGCACTCAGCGTGCCCCCACTGGTCCAGGTTCCACTCGACATAGTCCGCCTAGACCGAGTGGAAGAACTGAAGAACAAGATATTTTTATCAAGACCCCCGCCGAATCACACATTCGATAGCGGCCTCGGGGACTACACCCAGTGGGTGCACTCTGCGTGCCCCCACTAGTCTAAAGTGACAATCAAAATAACCTAATCGACTCAACTGGAAAAACTACTTAGCATAAATTGAAACATCCAATGGGTGTATAGATGCGAAGAACAGACTGACAAATGGACGCACAATGAAAAGTTTTCAGGTAGCATATCCTAACAGAACAAGCGTCAAGATAGGAGATCAGTCAGAAACCAACTAACATGGACATTGGCTCAGAGGGCTGCACTGGCATCATAGGCAGCTTGGCTGGTTTCGTGCACTGTCTTCATACGCTCCATCATCAGGCCTGCTTGGCGTATAGCTTCTGTAGCAGCACTTGCCTGGTTCTCTGGAACATGATGGGTGATGAACAACGGAGAAGTGGGTCCAGTCACAGTAGCTTGAGGATCCGAGGCGTGGTGTTGGATAGATGAAACAGGGACTTGCGCAGTCGACAATGAAGGGCGTTCACTCGACACTAGAACAGCAAAAGTAATAGAAGCCCGGTTCACATCTCCGGACTGCTGAATCACTAGTTCCGTCACCGGCGTCGACTGGGAAGTCTTGCCAGCTGGTGTGTCGGTGTCAAAACCGGCGGATCTCGGGTAGGGGGTCCCGAACTGTGCGTCTAAGGCGGATGGTAACAGGAGGCAGGGGACACAATGTTTTACCCAGGTTCAGGCCCTCTTGATGGAGGTAAAACCCTACGTCCTGCTTGATTATTCTTGATAATATGGGTAGTACAAGAGTAGATCTACCACGAGGTCGGAGAGGCTAAACCCTAGAAGCTAGCCTATGGTATGATTGTATGTTATCCTATGGACTAAAACCCTCCGGTTTATATAGACACCGGAGGGGGCTAGGGTTAAACAAGGTCGGTTACAAAGGAGGAGATTTACATATCCGTATTGCCTAGCTTGCCTTCCACGCCAAGTAGAGTTCCATCCAGACACGGGACGAAGTCTTCAATCTCGTATCTTCATAGTCCAACAGTCCAGCCAAAGGACTCCCTCAGTAGCCCCTGAACCAGGCTTCAATGACGATGAGTCCGGCGCGCAGTGTTGTCTTCGGCATTGCAAGGCGGGTTCCTCCTCCGAAGACACCATTGAAGAGTTTGAATATAAGGACAGTATCCGACCCTGCAAAATAAGTTCCACATACCACCATAGAGAGAATAATATTTCTAAAAATCTAATCTGCTGACACGTTTTGGCAGCATGGCATAACGTCACGGCCCAGTAATTATTCAAACCATTTTTCTTTAACCAGCCCCGCACATAACGCGAGGCGGTTTCTTGAAACGTCTTGTCAAAGCAGAGATCGTGTTCCATTTATTACGGGATTCTCATTAATACGGATGTGGGTAACCCAACCGTGCCTAGGACTCCTAGATTTTAGGCAAGTCCCAAACGACCACGAGGAGGACGCTTGATATTCACCCTTTTTATAAAGGGACAAGGCTTTTACTTTTTTCCCTCTCGTGCTCAATCGAATCCTTTCCCCGCCTTGAGTTCTAACACCCAAAGCCAAGGTCAGGTGCTTCAGACCTTCAATCATGTCCAGATACAGCCTTCAAGGCCGATGGGTGCCTTCCTCCGTCACGGAGGAGGACATCAAGAAGTTGAGGGAGGCCAGATATCTGACCGCCGAAATTTCGCACAGGCTGCCCGCCCGAGGGCAGGTCGTCCCTACTCCCGAACCCAACAAAAGCGTTGTGTTCGTCTCCCACTTCCTCCGAGGACTAGGCCTCGCTCTGGATCCCTTTGTTAGGGGTCTCATGTTCTATTATGGGCTGGATTTTCACGATCTGGCCCCGGATTCCCTTCTTCACATCTCGTCATTTATTGTCATGTGTGAGGCCTTCCTCCGCATTACCCCTCACTTCGGCCTGTGGCTCAAGACCTTCGATGTGAAGCCGAAGATGGTCGAGGGGAAGTACGCAGCATGCGGAGGTGCTCTAATACGCAAGATTGCTGACGCTCCATGGTCAAAGGGTTCCTTTCCAGAGGTGTCCAGATTGTGGCAACGGGAGTGGTTTTACGTCACAGCTCCCCGAAGTGCCAAGTAGGTAGCTGCCCCCACCTTTCGCTCAGGCCCTCCACCACAACTGATGTCATGGATCAGCAGGGGGCTGAGCTGGGGTCCAGCCAAGGACGTGCCCATACCGCAGAGCCGCATCCGAGATCTCTTCGAGGGAGATTTCTGTCTGGTTATGGTAATGCAAGTTATGCTGGTTCGTCGAGTCCAGCCTTGCAAACGCCGGCCCCTCCGCATGTGGGAATTCAACCCGGAAGGACCGCGCACTATTCAGAATTTCCTCGGCATGACGCACAAGGAGATGTACAAGTCATTCTTCGGACCCCAAATAGAGTGTCCGGAAACTACCGAGGACGTGGGCCTGAGCAGCAACCGCACTGCTACCCAAGTAAGTAATCACATGGCCGAACACACTGTCCTTTTATTTATTATGACATCATTCTGAAGAATCGCTCTTTGACTAGGACTGGATAACAAAGGCGAAGATGATCCGGTGTTCGGCCCCCCTTCCCAAGGGCTTGGACAATCCGGTGCTGGAAAAGATGCTTGAGCCATCACCTTGCCTGGTGCCCTCAAAGGAAGATGAAGAGGGGAATAAAGAGGGCGGAAGCGGGCCTCCATCGCTACCTATTCCAACCGAGGGAATGAGCGCCTCCGCGAGGGAGGATAACCAAGGGGAAGAATCTAACATTCTCTGTCCCCGGGGAAGGAAGAGGTCTACCTCTGAAGATCCGGAAACTAAGGTTTCCAAACGGGAGAAGAAATCTCCGCTAGAGGGACCTGCCTCGGAGGGTACTCTTGCCGCACAATGTCAACGTGGGGATCAGCCCTCTACCGAGTTGTAAGTAAAAGGGTATTCAATAACGAAAATATCTTGCTCTATTTCTGAGAAGAATAATCGAAGCATTTTATCTTGCAGTTTGGATCTTAGCCCGTCTCAGCTGAGCTCGTCTTTGGGGGATCTTCTTCCAGAGATGATGGAGAGCGAAACGCCTCCCCCTGCCACACCGCCTTACGAAGCGGGCGACCCTGAGGTGTCGTCGCGGAGGGCTTCTCCTGATCCGGCAAGGCCAGAAGGTAATCCTATGGCCACCCGAAGTCCTCAGTATCCGGCTCTCGAAGAGAGCAATCAAAAGAGTCCGACATCGTCTGGTGTGCGGTCGGATGTACGGAGGGATCTGCTGGAGAAAGCGGCTATCTCAGAAGAGCACCGCACATTGATGGGTACGATGATCGAAAGGATTTCGTCCGCCAAAAGCGAGCTGCAAAAAGCCTTTATGAGTGTACTGACGGGTTTTGAGGTACGTGAAATGATGTACATTTTTGAAAGTACCGCACATTTTTAGATGTGCCCTGTGTAGAGAGTAGCCCCTGAGACTCTGGTTGTTGTCGAAAACGGCGGCAAACAAAGGATCATAGTCCCAGGTAATAACCAAACTACCTTTATGTGCAGGTGGTGGAGGCTCCGGTGGCTAGCCGGACTGATGGGTATGCCGAACTAAAGCGGTAGCTGGATGCGACAGATGCCGACATCGTGCTTGTTAACGAGCGACTTGACGAGGCGCAGGGTCAGTGATTTTTCTGGCGATTGTCACATGATAAGAGCGGCCTGATGCCAATATCTTTAATATGTTTGTGACTGCAGATGGAGCGGCCACCGTGGAGACCCTTCGGGCGGAGCTTGCCCGAGCCAAGGAGCAAGCCAGGAGTAGCAATGCGGCCGCTTTAAAGGCGGCCGAAGAGTTAAGAGCCGAAAAGGCCGCGCATAGCGAGAGCAAAGAAAAAATGGCCAAGATGGCTGTAAAGTTAAAAGATACTGCCGACCGGTGCCAGCTTCTTGAAGAAGAAAACCAGGCGAAGGCGAAGGACCTGGAAAAGGCCACGATGGCGACCAAAGACACCCGCTCTGCGATGAAAGCGAAGACGGAGGAGCTACGTCAAGCCGGCGATATCGCGGCTGGGAAACCCTTTATGCTGCAGAGGAAGTTTGGAGATCCTCGGTATGCCCCTCTGGACCGGCTGTGGAGTTCGGCGGACGCATATCTGGACTTAGCGGCGAGTGCTGTTGATGCGGCCGAATACTTCAGAGATCAAACAGATCGTGAAGTGGACAAGCTATTATGGTCACAATTTAACGTTCCAGAGCGTCCGCTTCCATTGACTGATCGGCTTGCCGAATGGGCCGAGTTGAATAGATTGTCCGGAATCGCCATGAGGTCTGTTGTGGATCATCTGTTGCCGCAAAGGCCAAAGCTGAACAACTATTTTAGTTTGGTGCAGCAGTTCCTTGGTGCGGTGTCGCGCATTAATGCGATGAAGAGGTCGGCATGCATAGAAGGCTCGCGGATGGCCCTTGCCCATGTCAAAACATACTGGGCGGAGATGGATGCCACCACTGTTGCGGCGCAGGGTTCGGCCATAGGCCAAGTGGCTGCCGAGCACTATTTTGAAGAAGTTCTTGAAGGCGCTCATTCGATAGAGGCCCAGTGCTCGAAGAATATTATGTTTGAGTGACATGTATTCCCATTGTAAAAACAATGTTTTGTTAAGTTTATCAAGGCTGTATTTATACTTTTGCCCGAAAGTATTATGATGCCTCCTGTGCGGCTCTTTATGTATATATGTATATAACCTGAAAGATTGCAGTCGTCGGCTTCAGCCCCCACGCATATAATGCGGGGGTGTTCGCAGAAGACGCATGTTCACACTTGATCCAACGTCTTGGTCCATTAAGGAGGTGATAGCGCAGTGAACTAGGCAACCAGACTATAATGCTTTAACACTTTCACTTAGCCAGCGGAGTTTGACAGTGGGGCTACTATATAGCCCCTGGTGGCTCCGCACTCATCCGAATTCGGGGTGCGTACATGCCTGGCCGGGAAACGGCCCTTCGTTAAGCGGAGGAATCCCGAAGATCCCGATAGGTCATCGAGTGGTTGACCAGTCTCACGCTATATCATGACAGTCAGTTTTCGGCTTTCTCTACTGAGGTGCTCGTCCGGATGAACCAGGGCACAATCGCAGTAGTTCTCCTAGTGCCTCCTTAGCCGATAGAGCAGAACACAAGGCAACAAAACACAGGAGCCGGGCAAACCCAACATTTGACCAAAGACATGATTCGGAGCTGATGCATATAAGGCCAAACTCGCGACGCCGAACACTCCCTAAGGTATTCGGTCTTTATGGTGTAAACCGGGCCTAAACAGTGCCCTTTGTAATAAGCCCCTGGTGTCCAGGTACGTGCATTGTTCTGACGTGGCCACATGCCAAGACGTCAGCATCCTTCTCAATTGTACCGAGAATCCGAGGGATGTGTATCAACAAGAGACAGTAAAAAAATGTTTACGCAGGGTCTTAATCTAAGAAGAATCCTTGGAACGGGTCGCTGCTGCACGTCTGCGCCTGTGTCTCTGTTGTGCCGTATTCTGGACGGGTGTAGCACGATGGTCATATGAAAAAGAGAGGAACTTAATTGACAAGTTGCCGTGCAAAAGGTAAGTTATACTAAATAAACAATATATAGTTCAAAATAAGTAAAGTTGAGCCTGATTCCCACTTGTGCGTGCGTGTTGAGCCCCTTATATTGTAATAGGGGTATAGCCATCAAACCTGTATCAATTACATATAGCTGTGCCGGACTCGTCCAACCGTGTCCGTGGTCTTAACGACTTGTCAGATGCTTTAGTTGGTGAGGCCGTTTAGTGTGCGGCTGCCAAGGCAGCCGCACGGTCTTCCGCGCGCAAGGAGCGCTCAATATTTCCATTTACTGTAATGATGCCACATGGACCAGGCATCTTAAGCATGAGGGAAGCGTAATGCGGTATTGCGTTAAAGCGAGCGAAAGCTTCACGTCCGAGTAGTGCTTGATAGCCACTTGGGAACGGAGCGATGTGGAAGGTTAAATTTTCGCTGCGGAAGTTATTGGGGAAGCCAATTATGACCTCTAGTAGCAGGGAGCCCGTGCAATGGGCCTCTGGGCCTGACGTTACTCCTTTAAATGTAGTATTGCCGCGGCTAATTTTTGTTGGGTCTATCCCCATGTTGCGGACTGTGTCCTGATATATCAGGTTTAAACTGCTGTCGTCGTCCATCAGGACTCGCGTGAAGTGGTATCCGTCAATTATTGGGTCTAATACCAAGGCAGCCCATCCTGCACGCCGGATACTTGCCGAGTAATCCCGATGGTCAAAGGTGATCGATTGGGACGACCAGTGGCAGAACTCCGCGGTGATAGGCCCTGGGGCATGTGTCTCTAGGAGTGCCGCTTTGTTTCTCCCCTTTATCACGTGTAACACGTTGACTGTTTTGACTTCTGGTGGGAATTTCTTCTGTTCCCCAGTGCTTTGCCTGCGAGGCTCGTCCTCATCTTCGCTTGGTGTATCCTGCCCCTTATGTTCGGCGTTGAGCTTGCCGGACTGCTTGAAGACCCAACATTCTCTATGGGTATGATTTGCAGGTTTATCGGGGGTGCTATGGATCTGACATATTTGGTTCAGAATTTTGTTTAGGCTGGACAATTCGTCTTTGTTGCCTTTGGGGGGCAGCTTTTGCTGACCTGGCCGAGAGCTTCTGAATCCGGCGTTTACCGCCGTGCTCTTCGGGCCGTCTTCTTTATTCCAGCGCTTATTTTTGCCGCGTCGTGATTTCCCATTTCCATCCCTGACTTCGGATGTACTCGGGTCACTGGTGCTGCATCGGGCTAACCAGCTGTCCTCGCCTGCGCAAAAGCGGGCCATGAGGCTTGTTAATGCTGCCATTGTTCTCGGCTTTTCTTGGCCGAGGTGTCTGGCAAGCCATTCGTCTCGAACGCTGTGCTTGAAAGCTGCTAAGGCTTCGGCGTCCGGACAGTCGACTATTTGGTTCTTTTTAGTGAGGAACCTGTTCCAAAGCTTTCGGGCTGACAATTCGGGCTGCTGAGTTATATGACTTAAATCGTCTGCATCCGGTGGCCGGACACAGGTCCCTTGAAAATTTTCCCGAAAGGCGTCTTCGAGCTCTTCCCAGCTTCCAATGGAGTTTTCGGGGAGGCTTTTAAGCCAATGCCGGGCTGGCCCTTTGAGCTTGAGTGGTAAGTACTTGATGGCGTGGAGATCGTCTCCCCGAGGCATATGGATATGGAGGATGTAGTCCTCAATCCAGACCCTAGGGTCTGTTGTTCCATCGTACGCCTCTATGTTTACGGGTTTGAATCCCTCTGGAAATTCATGGTCCAGCACCTCATCAGTGAAACATAGGGGGTGTGCGGCACCCCTGTATTTGGGTGTACCGTGGTGTTCGGATGTTTGTTGTGTTGCATTGCATGCTGGAGCGCGCTTGCGTGACCCGTATATGGATCTGGTTGCGCCATCCTTTTGGTGCGAGCCCTCGCGTGGATCGCGTACTGGCTTATGTGCGGTGTCGTTTGCCGCTCTATGTTGGCCACGAGGTCATCTATCCGATCGGATGGCCGTTTTAATTTTTGGTTGCGGGGGATCTAAGGCCTCCTCATCGAATTCAGGTAGCAACTTTCGCTTCGGGTAGCTCTTGGTGTGGCGATTATTGCCGTACTTCGCTGCAGTGTTGAGTACTTCACTCCATCTGATTTTGAGTGTGTCTTGTGCATCCCTGAGCCTTTGCTTCTGCTTTTTCAGACTCCTCGCAGTGGCAACCAGCCTTTGATGGGCATTCTGTTGCTCCGAGTGCCTGTCCGGTGTGATGTGCTCTGGACTGTTATCTTCGACGGGGTCGGGTTGTTCAGTTTGATTCTCTGTGTTGCCCTGGTCGGGCGATGGTTCACCCTGCTCTATCGCCGGGTCTATATGATCGTTGTTTCTGCCGAGGCGTGATTTGGAGCGGCGCTTACGCCACCGCTTTGACTGCTTCTCAAGGGAACAACCCTTCGCTGCGTCCTTCCGTTCCTCGTCGTCGTTTTCTTTGGATGTATCCACCATGTATACATCATATGATGAAGTGGGCGTCCAGTGCCCTGTGGGCAGTGGTTCCTATTCGTCTCCTGCATCGTCGTCCATACAGTCGATGTCTTCGGAGTCGAAGTCGAGCATGTCGGTCAAATCGTCGACAGTGGCTACTAAGTGGGTGGTGGATGGGGAGCGAATTTCTTTGTCATCCACATCCCAATCCTGCCGAACATAGTTCGGCCAGGACTCTCCTGACAGGGAGAGAGACCTTAATGAGTTTAGTATGTCGCCGAAGGGTGAGTGCTGAAAAATATCTGCGGAGGTAAACTCCATGATCGGCGCCCAGTCGGATTCGATAGGCACGGGCGCAGGCGGTTCGGAGTCCGTGGCCGGGGAGGAATCCGGTAGTTTGGCGTCACGGCTCCCGTGAAGGGTAAGGTCGATACTCGACTCGATCGCTGATGAGAGTGCGGCCTCCGTGGCGGGGTCTATCCACCCGTCCATGGATGGCGCAACTGGCTCCGAATTGAGGGTCGGAGCGGTTGCCGGCGCGATCACCTGGACACTGTCCGATGGCAGAGCTAAATCATGCTCATCGTGACCGTGTGGCGCACTAAGCCGGGGGTCAAATCCGTCGAAGATCAAGTCTCCGCGGATATCGGCCGTGCAGTTTAAGCTTCTAAACCTGACCTGGTGGCCAGGGGCGTAACTCTTGATCTGCTCCAGATGGCCAAGCGAGTTGGCCCGCAGTGTGAAGCCGCCAAACACAAAGATCTGTCCGGGGAGAAAAGTATCACCCTGAACTGCATCGCTATCAATGATTGAAGGAGCCATCAAGCCTAATGATGATGACACAGAGGAACTCTCAATGAAAGCACCAATGTCGGTGTCAAAACCGGCGGATCTCGGGTAGGGGGTCCCGAACTGTGCGTCTAAGGCGGCTGGTAACAGGAGGCAGGGGACACAATGTTTTACCCAGGTTTGGGCCCTCTTGATGGAGGTAAAACCCTACGTCCTGCTTGATTATTCTTGATAATATGGGTAGTACAAGAGTAGATCTACCACGAGATCGGAGAGGCTAAACCCTAGAAGCTAGCCTATGGTATGATTGTATGTTGTCCTACGGACTAAAACCCTCTGGTTTATATAGACACCGGAGGGGGCTAGGGTTACACAAGGTCGGTTACAAAGGAGGAGATATACATATCCGTATTGCCTAGCTTGCCTTCCACGCCAAGTAGAGTCCCATCCGGACACGGGACGATGTCTTCAATCCCGTATCTTCATAGTCCAATAGTCCGGCCAAAGGATATAGTCCGGACCGGAGACCCCCTAATCCAGGACTCCCTCATGGTGCCTTCCTGCTCGAAGTCCCGCCCCTCCTTCCCATGGCTCTCTGTGGCACGTCTTCGTCGTCATCTGGAAGTTCAATGACATTGGGTGGAGCTGCAAAGCAATCGATTATAGAAGTTCAGTCGACCATCAAAATGGATGACAAAGTAAAGACAAAGTGACAAAAGTTGTACCCGCGTGGGAGGTGACTGTGTCTTCCATCTCCTCGTCATCATCATCTTGGTACATAGAAGTCCCAGAGGCAGCACTGCAAATTTCAGAATTCACTTGGTTAAAACAGGAAAGTGAATCGACCAAAGATCGGGTCATGCTAAAACTAAGAGGTCGAGCTCAATGATTACCCAGAAGCGATAGGGACGTCCACTTTGATCTTGGGCAAGGCCTTCCAGGGTTTTGGCGGCACAACTTTGAGTTGCTTCAGAGCTTTTTCAGTCGGCACAGGAGAAGATGTCCTAGTGCGCTTGGAGGTATGTTCATTCGGCGGAGTCGCTTTGCCACGAACACTGGCTGGGTCCTGCCTCTGCTTGGAGCGTCTTTCTGTGTGAGGAGGGGAGTCGACCTCCTCACCACTGCTCAATTCCTCACTCTCCTCGTCTCCTCTTCCGTCAGAATGCCAGTCGCCACTATCGCCCCGCTCGCCTCTCCCTTCTCCTCCTCCTGCTCTCCGTTGGGCATCAAATACATCTCAGTGTAAATCTGCAAGACACGGGGTCGAGTGGATATCAATTAGTTTCGAGAACAAATACATATCAGAGCAAAAGACACTCGGAAGAAATGAATCAGACCTTGCCGGGTTCGGTGGTGTTGTCGAGTGGAGGAACCCTCCTAGACCCCCTGGGTTGTCTTTGTTGCCAGTAATACCTTGCAGCCACTGCGCCACCGTTCCCTCATCGACTTCCTCCGGGTGGATCCGGGTGCCGTCTTCAGCACCCGAGTACATCCACATTGGATGATCACGGGCTTGGAGTGGCTGGATGCGTCGACTGAGAAACACTTCTAACAAGTCCATGCCAGTCACACCGTCACGGACAAGTTGGACTACTCGCTCAACCAACATGTTCACCTCCACTTTCTCAGCTAAGTCACTCTCAAGGGAGAAGGCTTCTCAACTCGTCCTATGGAAAATGGGGGAAGGCCAGTCGACTGACCCGGCGTCAGTTGGTCCTTACAATAGAACCAGGTCGACTACCACCCCATGACTGACTCAGGAAGAATCATAGCAGGGAAAGTGCTTCTATTTCTCATCTGGATCCACAGACCTCTACACATCTGGATCACGTGTGTCCTCTCATCACTCGGATTGGCCTCTTTTACCGACCGAGAACGACAAGTGAAAATGTGTTTGAAGAGGCCCCAGTGCGGTCGGCAGCCCAGAAAGTTCTCACACATGGACACGTATGCGGCAAGGTATGTGAGGGAGTCCTAGATTAGGGGGTCTCCGGACAGCCGGACTATATCCTTTGTCCGGACTATTAGACTATGAAGATACAAGATTGAAGACTTCGTCTCGTGTCCGGATGGGACTCTACTTGGCGTGGAAGGCAAGCTAGACAATACGGATATGTATATCTCCTCCTTTGTAACCGACCTTGTGTAACCCTAACCCTCTTCGGTGTCTATATAAACTAGAGGGTTTTAGTCCGTAGGACACAATAACATACAATCATACCATAGGCTAGCTTCTAGGGTTTAGCCTCTCTGATCTCGTGGTAGATCCACTCTTGTACTACCCATATCATCAATATTAATCAAGCAGGACGTAGGGTTTTACCTCCATCAAGAGGGCCCGAACCTGGGTAGAACATCGTGTCCCCTGCCTCCTGTTAACATCCGCCTTAGACGCACAGTTCAGGACCCCCTACCCGAGATCCGCCGGTTTTGACACCGACATTGGTGCTTTCATTGAGAGTTCCTATGTGTCATCGCCGTTAGGCTTGATGGCTCCTTCTATCATCGATAGCGATGCAGTCCAGGGTGAGACTTTTCTCCCTAGACAGATCTTTGTGTTCGGCGGCTTCGCACTGCGGGCCAACTCGCTTGGCCATCTGGAGCAGATCAAAAGTTACACCCCTGGCCACCAGGTCAGGTTTGGTAGCTTGAATTACACGGCCGATATCCGTGGAGACTTGATCTTTGACGGATTCGAGATTCAGCCTTGTGCGTCATGCGGTCACGATGAGTACGATTTCGCTCTACCATCAGGCAGTGTTCAGGAGATCGCACTGGCGGCCGCTCCGACCCTCAATTCGGAGCCAGTTGTGTCATCCATGGACGGGTGGATGGACCCCGCCACGGAGGCCTTACCCTCAGCGGTGATCAAGCCGAACATCGACCTTACCCTGCGCGAGAGCCGTGTTGTCAGACTGCCGGATCCTTCTCCGGCCACGGACTCCGAACCGCATGTGCCCGTTCCTAGCGAATTCGATTGGGCGCCGATCATGGAGTTTACCTCCACGGATATTTTTTAGCACTCGCCCTTTGGCGACATACTGAACTCATTAAGGTCTCTCTCCTTATCAGGAGGATCCTGGCCGAACTATGTCCGGCAGGATTGGGATGCGGATGACGAAGAACTTCGCTGCCCACCCACCACCCACTTAGTAGCCACTGTCGATGACTTAACCGACATGATCGACTTCGACTCCGAAGACATTGATGGTATGGACAACGATGCGGGAGACGAAGAGGAACCACTGCCCACAGGGCATTGGACAACCACCTCATCATATGATATATACATGGTGGACACACCCAAAGAAGGTAATGGCGACGAGACGGCGGAGGACGACCCCTCCAAGAAGCAACCCAAGAGCCGACGTCAGCAGCGCCGCTCTAAGTCCCGCCAAAGCAAAAGCGTTGATGAAAGTGCGTTATATCGACTAGAGGGGGGTGAATAGGTGATTTTTATGAAAGTCTTCAAAACGTGAGAGTTATGAAGACAAACAGTGAAGATTATGCCTATTACTATGCAGCGGAAGTTAGATTACACTAGGCCAGCCATGGTCATGTATTCAATAGAGTGAAAGCGCAATGACAAACAGCTTCAGTGTAATAAGGATCAGGTAGGAAGAAGTTATGAAGCCGAACAGATCATACATTCATGTTGTGAAGACAAAAGATAAAGCAAGCATGCAATGGCTTCACAATGAATAACTTTAAGTGAAGGGAAGTGAAGATGAAACCAGTGACACGTTGAAGACAATGATTTGTTGGACCAGTTCCAGTTGCTGTGACAACTGTACGTCTGGTTGGAGCGGCTAGGTATTTAAACCAAAGGACACACAGTCCCGGACACCCAGTCAAGGACTAAGTTTTGGTATATAAATAATTTTGACCTAGAAAAAATAAGGAGAGGACTTTTGGGATGGAGCACCGCCGTCTCGAGGCAGAACTTGGGCAGGAGCACTTTTGCCCTCCGGCGGCGCGATTCCGCGGGGGAACTTCCCTCCCGGAGGTGGAAATCATCGTCATCATCATCACCAACAACTCTCCCATCTTGGGGAGGGAAATCTCCATCAAATTCTTCCACAGCACCATCTCCTCTCAAACCCTAGTTCATCTCTTGTGTTCAATCTTGTTACCGGAACTATAGATTGGTGATTGTGGGTGACTAGTAGTGTTGATTACATCTTGTAGTTGATTACTATATGGTTTATTTGATGGAAGATTATATGTTCAGATCCAATATGCTATTTAATACCCCTCTGATATTGAGCATGATTATCGTTTGTGAGTAGTTACTTTTGTTCTTGAGGTCACGGGAGAAATCATATTGCAAGTAATCATGTGAACTTGATATGTGTTTGATATTTTGATAGTATGTATGTTGTGATTCCCTTAGTGGTGTCGTGTGAACGTCGACTACATGACACTTCCCCAAATTTAGACCTAAGGGAATGCATTGTGGAGTAGCAATTAGATGGTGGGTTGCGAGAGTGACAGAAGCTTAAACCCCAGTTTATGCGCTATTCCGTAAGGGACCGATTGAATCCAAAAGTTTAATACTATGGTTAGAATGTATTCTTAATACTTTTCTCATAGTTGTGGATGCTTGTGGGAGGGTTAATCATAAGTAGGAGGTTTGTTCAAGTAAGAACAACACCTAAGCACCGGTCCACCCACATATCAAATTATCAAAGTATCAAACACGAATTAAACCAACATGGTGAAAGTGACTAGATGAAATTCCCGTGTACCCTCAAGAACGTTTTGCTTATCATAAGAGACCGTTTTGGCCTGTCCTTCACCTCAAAAGGATTGGGCTACCTTGTTGCACTTTTGTTACTTCTATCGTTACTTGCTCGTTACAAATTACCTTGCTATCAAACTACTCTGCTACTTACAATTTCAGCACTTGCAGACATTACCTTACGGAAAACCACTTGTCATTTCCTTCTGCTCCTCGTTGGGTTCGACACTCTTACTTATCGAAAAGAGCCACAATTGGTCCTCTATACTTGTGGGTCATCAAGGCTATTTCCTGGCGTCGTTGCCAGGGAATGAAGCACCTTTGGTAAGTGGAATTTGGTAAGGAAACATTTATATAGTGTGCTGAAATTTATTGTCACTTATTACTATGGAAAACAATCCTTTGAGGGGTTTGTTCGGGGTATCTTCACCTCGACCAGAACCACAATTAGCTACCCCTCAACCTACTGCACCTACTAAAAATATTGAATATGAAATTCCTTCGGGTATGATAGAACAACTGCTAGCTAATCCTTATGCAGGAGATGGAACCGAACATCCTGATATGCACTTGATATATGTAGAACAAATTTTTGGATTGTTCAAGCTTGCAGGTTTACCCAGAGATGAAGTTATGAAGAAGGTTTTCCCTTTATCTTTGAAGGGAAAAGTATTGGCATGGTACAGGCTATGCAATGATATTGGATCTTGGAATTGGAATCGTTTGAAATTGGAGTTCCACCAAAAAAGTATCCTATGCATCTAGTTAATCTTGATCGAAATTATATATATAATTTTTGGCCTCGTGAAGGAGAAAGTATCGCTCTAGCTTGGGGGAGGCTTAAATCAATGCTATATTCATGCCCCAATCATGAGCTCTCAAGAGAAATTATTATCCAGAACTTTTATGCTCGGCTTTCTCGTGATGATCAAACCATGCTTGATACTTTTCTTGTGCTGGTTCTTTTATGAAGAGGACTATTAAATTCCGGTGGGATCTTTTGGAAATAATTAAACGCAACTTTGAAGATTGGGAACTCGAAAAAGGTAAAGAGTCAGGTATTAAACTTAAGTATGATTGTGTTAAATCTTTTATGGATACCGATGCTTTTCAAAAGTTTAGCACTAAATATGGACTTGACTCTGAGATAGTAGCCTCCTTTTGTGAATCATTTGCTACTCATGTTGATCTCCCTAAAGAGAAGTGGTTTAAATATCACCCACCTATTAAAGAAGAAACTAAAGAACCGGTACCAGTTAAAGAAGAACCTATACTTTATAATGTTGATCCAGTTGTCCCTACTACTTATATTGAGAAACCACCTTTCCCTGTTAGGATAAAGGAACATGCTAAAGTTTCAACTGTGGTCAACAAAAGCTATATTAGAACACCTAAACCTGATGAACAAATTGAAGTAGAACCTAGTATTGCTATGGTTAAAGATCTCTTGGAAGAAGATATGGATGGGCATGTTATTTACTTTTGTGAAGAAGCTGCTAGAATTGCCAAACCTGATAAAAAGGATAAACATAGACCTGTTCTTGGCATGCTCGTCATCTCAGTTAAAATAGGAGATCACTGTTATCATGAAGACATAGGTGCTAGTGTGAGTGCTATTCCTTACACCTTATACCAAGAAATTATGAATGACATAGCACCTAGAGAGATAGAAGACAGAGATGTTACTATTAAACTTGCTAATAGAGACACTATTTCACCAATTGGGATTGTTAGATATGTTGAAGTTTTGTGTGGGAAAATAAAATACCCTACTGATTTTCTTGTTCTTGGTTCCCCACAAGATAACTTTTGTCCCATTATATTTGGTAGACCTTTCTTGAACATCATTAATGCTAAGATAGATTGTGAGAAACAAACTGTCGATGTTAGTTTTGGTGATGAGTCTCATGAGTTTAATTTTTCCAAGTTTAGTAGAAAGCTTCATGAAAAAGAATTGCCTAGTAAGGATGAATTAATTGGTCTTGCTTCTATTGTTGTACCGCCTATTGATCCTTTAGAACAGTATTTGCTAGACCATGAAAATGATTTTCAGATGCATGAAAGAAATGAAATAGATAAGATTTTCTTTGAACAACGTCCTCTACTTAAACACAATTTTCCTATTGAAACTCTAGGAGGTCCTCCTCCACCTAAAGGTGATCCTGTGTTTGAATTAAAACAATTGCCAGACACTTTTAAATATGCTTATCTTGATGAAAATAAGATATATCATGTTATTATTAGTGCTAACCTTTCAGAACATGAAGAAGAAAGATTATTGAAAGTTCTAAGGAAGCACCGAGCTACTATTGGATATACTCTCGATGATTTAAAGGGCATTAGTCCCACTCTATGTCAGCACAAAATTAATATGGAACCTGACGCTAAACCTGTTGTAGATCACTAACGTCGGTTAAACCCGAAGACGAAAGAAGTGGTAAGAACGGAAATATTAAAACTTCTGGAAGCATGTATAATCTATCCCATAGCTGATAGTAGATGGGTAAGTCCTATTCATCGTGTCCCTAAGAAAGGAGGTATAACTATTGTTCCTAATGATAAGAATGAACTTATTCCACAAAGAATTGTTACAGGTTATAGAATGGTAATTGATTTTATAAAGTTAAACAAAGCAACTAGAAAAGATCATTACCCTCTGCCTTTTATTGATCAAATGCTTGAAAGATTATCTAAGCACACACACTTTTGCTTCCTTGATGGATATTCTGGTTTTAAAAAATACCCGTTTTCTCCACCTGATCAAGAAAAGACCACTTTTACTTGTCCCTTTTGAACCTATGCTTATAGACGTATGCCTTTCGGTTTATGCAATGCACCTGCTACCTTTCAAAGATGTATGACTGGTATATTCTTTGACTTTTATGAAAAGATTGTTGAGGTTTTCATGGATGACTTCTCTGTTTATGGGAATTCTTTTGATGATTGTTTAAACAATCTTGATCGATTTTTGCAGAGATGTGAACAAACAAATCTTGTCTTGAATTGGGAGAAGTGCCACTTTATGGTTAATGAAGGCATTGTCTTGGGTCATAAAATTTCTGAAAGAGGTATTGAAGTGGACAAAGCAAAGGTTGATGCAATTGAGAAAATGCCATGTCCTAAAGATATAAAAGGTATTCGTAGTTTCTTAGGTCATGCTGGTTTCTATAGGAGATTTATCAAAGACTTTTCTAAAATTTCTAGGCCTCTTACAAACTTTTGCAAAAGGATATTCCTTTTGTTTTTATGATGATTGTTTAGAAGCCTTTGAAACACTCAAGAAATCCTTAATTTCTGCACCTATTATTCAACCACCTGATTGGAACTTGCATTTTCAAATTATGTGTGATGCTAGTGATTATGCTGTTGGTGCTGTTCTAGGACAAAGAGCTGATAAGAAACTGAATGTTATTCATTATGCTAGTAAAACTCTAGACAACGCTCAAAGAAATTATGCTACTACCGAAAACGAATTCTTAGCAGTGGTGTTTGCTTGTGATAAATTTAGACCTTATATTGTTGATTCCAAAGTAACTTTTCACACAGACCATGCTGCTATTAAATATCTTATGGAAAAGAAAGATGCTAAACCTAGACTTATTCGATGGGTTCTTTTGTTACAAGAATTTGATTTGCATATTATTGATAGAAAAGGAGCTGAGAACCCTGTAGCTGATAATTTATCTAGGCTTGCAAATGTGCTTGATGACCCACTACCTATTGATGATAGTTTTCCTGACGAGCAGTTAGCTGCAATAAATGTTGCTCACAGTACTCTTTGGTATGATGATTATGCTAATTACATTGTTGTTAAATATTTACCACCTAGCTTTACTTACCAACAAAAGAAAAAAATATTCTATGATTTAAGACATTACTTTTGGGATGATCCACATCTTTATAAAGAAGGAGTAGGTGGTATTATTAGATGTTGTGTACCTGAGCATGAACAGGGGCAAATCCTACGTAAATGTCACTACGAAGCTTATGGGGGGCATCATGCTGGAGATAGAACTACTCACAAGGTATTGCAATCTGGATTTTATTGGCCTACTCTCTTCAAGGATGCCCATAAGTACGTCTTATCTTGTGATGAATGTCAAAGAATAGGTAATATCGTTAAGCGTCAAGAAATGCATATGAATTATTCACTTGCTATTGAACCATTTGATGTTTGGGGATTTGATTACATGGGACCTTTTCCTTCCTCTAATGGGTATACACATATTTTGGTTGCTGTTGATTATGTTACTAAATGGGTAGAAGCTATTCCAACCAGTAGTGCTGATCACAACACCTCTATTAAAATGCTTAAGGAAGTTATTTTCCCAAGGCTTGGAGTCCCTAGATATTTAATGATTGATGGTGTTTCACACTTTATTCATGGTGCTTTCCATAAAATGGTTGCCAAGTATGATGTTAACCATAGAATTGCATCACCTTATCATCCTCAGTCTAGTGGTCAAGTTGAACTTAGCAATAGAGAAATAAAATTAATTTTGCAAAAGACTGTCAATAGGTCCAGGAAGAATTGGTCTAAGAAATTAGATGATGCACTTTGGGCTTATAGAACAACATATAAAAGTCTTATGGGTATGTCTCCATATAAAATGGTTTATGGAAAAGCTTGTCATTTGCCTCTTGAGTTAGAACATAAAGCATATTGGGCCATCAAAGAGATCAATTATGATTTCAAACTTGCTGGTGAAAAGAGGTTATTTGATATTAGCTCATTAGATGAATGGAGAACCCAAGCTTATGAAAATGCAAAATTATTCAAAGAAAAAGTTAAAAGATGGCATGACAAAAGAATCTAAAAGCGTGAGTTTAAAGTCGAAGAATATGTTCTTTTGTACAACTCTCGTTTCAGATTCTTTGCAGGAAAACTCCTCTCAAAATGGGAAGGCCCCTATGTTATCGAGGAGGTTTATCAGTCTGGAACCATCAAAATAAATAATTCCGAAGGTAATAACCGGAAGGTGGTCAATGGGCAACGAGTAAAGCATTATATCTCAGGTACACCCATTAATGTTGAAAATAATGTTATCCAAACTTTGACACCAGAAGAACACATAAAAGAGTCCTTCCGGTACACTCCGGAATCGTGAAAATAAGGAGGTGCGTGATACGGTAAGTAAACTGACTCCGAAAAAATTGCAAAAATATTTTTTATCAGTTTTGGAATATTTAGAAAATTTGGAAATAAAGAAACTTCTAGGAAGCATCCCCAGGTGGGCACAAGACGCCAGGGCGCGCCAGGCCTGGTGGGCACAAGACACCAGGGCGCGCCAGGCTTGCTTGGCGCGCCCAGGTGAGTTGTGCCCACCTGGGACACCTTCCAGACTCCGTTTTTCTTTCGTTTGCTTGTCCCCCAAGATAAAAAAAATCTATATAAACTTCCCGAACCTGTTGATCACCGTATCGCGAAGAAATCTCATGTTCTCTTTTCTTGCTATTTTCTGCATAGTTCTGAAAATATGTCGTCCCAAGACTCTGACGGAGAGAGCTATGTCTCACATCTCATTGCTGACCCAAAGACCTATGGGGACCTATCTCCTTATGGTTGAACTACTGATGACGAAGAGGATGCTCATTTGATGAGGATCGATGATTCAAACTCGGAGGAGGAGGAGGATGTCCCTCTACCTCAACCTAGGGATATGCACATGGAGTTCAAGAAGTCAAGTCTCCCTAAGAGAGCTAACCGGTCTAAAAACCGATCTATTCCTCTTCGTTTTCGGTAGAGAAGCAAAGGGGATTTATGTGACGGGATCTTGAAACTGGAGCTGGAAGTCGACGATTTAAAAGAGGAAGTTTCTCTCCTCAACTATAATATGAAAAAGTTGAAGGCACAATTCTCTTCACCACCACCATCTTCACCACAAAAAGAGAACTGAGTATCGGGTATGGGCACTCCCCTTGGCTTCCGCCAAGCTTGGGGGAGGTGCCCCAGTATCGTACCATCCCACTATCTTTTTGTCTTTACTTATTTTAGTTCGATCTTTTGCTTTAGATGAATAAAAGTTAGTTTAGTCCTTTCTTCTTTGAGAGTTTTCTTAGTGATCTATCCTTGTAATCATGTGCAAGTTATATAATAAAGTTTAGTTTGAGATTTTGCTCTCTTTACTTTCTTATTGCAAATAAAAATGAAAAGAGAAAGGAATCAAAAGAAATAAAGGAAATAAACAAAGAAACGATCATATACTAATCTTATGGTAGGTGATGACACCACATAAGGAAAAGTATAAGTAGGAAAATTTATTAGAGATTGACAAACATAGCATTAGTCAATGATGCAACTCATGAAATAATTAATGAGGGAAGAGAAGATTCACATATAAATATACTATCCTATAAATCTTTTGTGATTGTGAGCCCTCATCAAAATATTATATGCCAAAATTGTTGACGTTGGACAAGGAAGACAACTTAATGGTTTATGTTTGTTTATATTCACATAGAAGTCATATTGTCATAGATCCTTTAACATGTGGTGCTTGCCCCTATCTTTGCTAGCCAAAAATTCCACACTAAGTAAATACTACTTGTGCATCCAAAAACCCTTAAACCCAAATCTTATTTTCAAGTGTCCACCATACCTACCTAGGGATTGACCAAGATCCCTCAAGTAAGTTGTCATCGGTGCAAAAAGGCAATAAAAATTGCTTCTAAATGTGTGAGATCATTTAGTGTAAGGGAAAATTGAGCGTTGCACGAACTTGTGATGGTGAAGAATAAAAGCGACAGACTGCATAATAAAGGTCGCTATCACAAGGGGAATGCAATGTGACATTCTTTTGCACTAAGGAGTTGAGCATACAAACAAATAAGCGCATGGCAACCTCTGCTTCCCTCTGCGAAGGGCCTATCTTTTACTTTTATGTATTTACTTTTATGCAAAGAGTCAAAGTTTTCCTTCTATTCCTTTTTATTTTTCTCCTTTGTCAAGCACGTGTTGAGGAAATATCTAGGCGCATATGTCCAGTTGAATATAGATAGCATGAGTTATTAATTTTGACATCACCCTCGAGGTGAATACATTGGGAAGCAAAACTATAGGCCCCTATCTTTCTATGTGTCCGGTTAAAACGTTTTTCTCATGTGCACGAGGTGAGTGTTAGCAATCATAGAAGACTATATGATGGTTGAATATGTGGACTTTCCTAAAGGCTTCGACACGTGACCCTTCCTGAAAAGATGATGAATTGTAGTTGCAAACTTGAGTGAGAACATAGTTTGTTGGTTTCTAATAGAGTTTTTGCTTTATACTTCAATTGTGTGATGAACTGTCACTTTTTCATGAGAAGTCTATGATAAAAGTCCTATAATAAAATTCTTATGTTTAATTTTGTTGCTATTATAATAATCTACATGATGCTTCTATGTCCGTATTTTGTTTTTATTGACACCTCTCTCTCGAAGCATGTGGACATGTTTTTCGATTTCGGTTTTCGCTTGACAACAAGCAAGGTCTAAGCTTGGGGGACTTGATACATCCATTTTGCATCATGTTTTCTTACTGTTATATATAAAAAATATCCATAATAATGCTTTTTGGAGTAATTTTAATGCCTTTTCTCTCATAATATGCAAGGTATACACAAAGAGGGAGAATTCCGGCAGTTGGAAATCTGGACCTGGAAAAGCTACGTCAGGCCACCTATTCTGCACAACTCCAAATGAGCTGAAACTTTACGGAGAATTTTTATGGAATATTTGAGGAATATTGGAGCAAATAACTACCAAAGGGGGCCCACCAGGTGGGAACAACCCACCTGGGCACGCCAGGGAGCCCAGGCGCGCCCTGGTGGGTTGTGCTCACCCAGACCCACCTCCGGTGCCTATCTTCTAGTATATAAGTCATTTTGACCTAGAAAAAAGGAGAGGACTTTCGGGACGGAGCGCCGCCGTCTCGAGGCGGAACTTGGGCAAGAGCACTTGTGCCCTCCGGCGAAGCGATTCTGCCAGGGGAACTTCCCTCCCGGAGGGGGAAATCATCGTCATCATCATCACCAACAAGTCTCCCATCTTGGGGAGGGAAATATCCTCAAACCCTAGTTCATCTCTTGTGTTCAATCTTGTTACAGGAACTATAGATTGGTGCTTGTGGGTGACTAGTAGTTGATTGCATCTTGTAGTTGATTACTATATGGTTTATTTGGTGGAAGATTATATGTTCAGATCCAATATGCTATTTAATACCCCTCTGATCTTGAGCATGATTATCGTTTGTGAGTAGTTACTTTTGTTATTGAGGTCACGGGAGAAATCATGTTGCAAGTAATCATGTGAACTTGATATGTGTTCGATATTTTGATAGTATGTATGTTGTGATTCCCTTAGTGGTGTCATGTGAACGTCGACTACATGACACTTCACCAAATTTGGGCCTAAGGGAATGCATTGTGGAGTAGCAATTATATGGTGGGTTGCGAGAGTGACAGAAGCTTAAACCCCAATTTATGCGTTATTCCGTAAGGGACTGATTGGATCCAAAAGTTTAATGCTATGGTTAGAATTTATTCTTAATACTTTTCTCATAGTTGCGGATGCTTGCGGGAGGGTTAATCATAAGTAGGAGGTTTGTTCAAGTAAGAACATCACCTAAGCACCGATCCACCCACATATCAAATTCTCAAAGTACCGAACACGAATTAAGCCAACATGATGGAAGTGACTAGATGAAATTCCTGTGTACCTCAAGAACGCTTTGCTTATCATAAGAGACCGTTTTGGCCTGTCCTTTGCCTCAAAAGGATTGGGCTACCTTGCTGCACTTTTTTACTACTATCGTTACTTGCTTGTTACAAATTACCTTGCTATCAAACTACTCTGCCACTTACAATTTCAGCACTTGCAGACATTACCTTATGGAACACCACTTGCCATTTCCTTGTGCTCCTTGTTGGGTTCGACACTCTTACTTATCGAAAAGAGCTACAATTGATCCCCTATACTTGTGGGTTGTCAAACCCCTATGCATAGATTACCCCAATGTCACCTCGAGAATCCACGAGTTGAGTGCCAAAACACATATCAAGTGAATCAATATGATACCCCATTATCACCACGAGTATTCATATCAAGACATACATCAAGTGCTCTCAGATCCATAAGAGTATTCAATCCGATAAAATCAAATCTCAAAGGGAAAACTCAATTCATCACAACAAGATAGAGAGGGGAAAACACCATATGATCCAACTATATTAACAAAGCCCCCGATACATCAAGATCATGCCATCAAGAACACGAGAGAGAGAGAGAGAGAGATTAAGATGGCCACAGGGTGGACTACTCCCTCCTTATCATGGTGGCCACAGGGATGATGAAGATGGCCTCCGGTGATGATTTCCCCCTCCAGCAGGGTGCCGAAACAGGCTCCCGATTGTTTTTTTGTGGATACAGAGGCTTGCGACGTCGGAAATTCCGATCTAGGGTTACTTCTGATGGTTTCTCTATTTATAGGATTTTTTGGCATCGGTTTCATGCGAAGATGGGCATCGAGGTGAGCACAACCCACCGGGACGCGCCTGGGCCCCCTAGCGCACCCCTGGTGTCTTCTGCCCTACTCCTTCACCTTTTGATCCTTCCATGAAGCTTTGGGGGTCTCTTTTGTTCCAAAAAAATCATCAAAAAGTTTCAGCTCATTTGGAGAACTTTCATTTCTGCACAAAAAACAACACCACGGCATTTCTACTGAAAACAGTGTCATTACGGGTTAGTTCCATGAAAATCATACCAAAACCATATAAAATTGTTGTAAACATGGCATGAATACTTCATAAATTATAGATACGTTGGAGACGTATCAACAGACATCAAAACTCTCGTCGCCGCCAATCCCATCCTAGCAGCGCCAGGCGTATGTGAGCCGATGATATTATACATCTCGACCACAAACCAGGTGGTTAGTGTAGTACTCATGGTCGAACGAGACGTGGAGGGTCACAAGTTCCAGGTCCAGAAGCCCATCTATTACATCTCCGAAGTCCTAACCCTGTGTAAGACATGCTACCCTCACTACTAAAAAATAGCCTACTCCGTCTTCATGGCCTCACGAAAACTTCGGCACTACTTTCAAGAGTGCTTGGTGACTGTGGCATCCGACGTCCCATTAAGTGACATTATTAACAACAGGGATGCAACGGGACGTGTAGCAAAATTAGCCACATATCGACCACGCTGAGCTATTAAATCTTAGGTGTTGGCCGACTTTGTAGCCGTATGGACGGAAGTTGAACTCCCTCGAGAGTACGACACCTATTCGCATTGGACCATGTACTTCGATGGATGCTGGCACTCAGCCTGGATGGAGAAATTGGACGAAAATCACATCCTGTACGCAGCCAAGGAGGCGTACATGAGCTACAAGATGTACAGGCGGATCGTTGACATGAGGAACTGCCTCTGTCTTCCTCAAAACAACAAGGGATCCATCCGGAAGTAGAGCAATGGCAAGCGTCACAACAAGAAGTAGATGATTTGATGATCGTTTCTCCTAGTTTATTATGCATATAATTGTTTACTTTGGTGTGTGCAAGTGTTATGTTTGTAGTCACTTATGTAACTGGATGTTTAATTTGGTTATGCAATCATGTTTTTATAAGTATATATGTTGTTGTTTTGTAGACATAGCATAGATGTTGTGCTGACAGAGCAGATCACATCGCACACGGACTAAACTACGGAACACGTCAGTGATGATTTCATCTATCGTTGACAATTGTATAGCAACAAGTGTTTGCCCATAACACACACGACTTATTAGCAGGAATCATCTGTGTTATTATCGGTCCCACACAATTCTGATTACTGACCTATTTGCCTGGTATTACACACATCTTGTTCAGCTAAATCATTTGTGTTTATTTTGGCTTATCGCAAATAGTTCATCCAAGTGACGTGTATGCCATCTATCACACACACCTTCATCGGGCTAACCGTTTATATTGTTTTGGTTTATCGCAAACAGTTCATCCGAGTGACCTATATGTCGTCTATCGCACAAACCTTGGTCTGGTTGACCGTTTCTATTGTTTTGGCTCATCACGAACATATCATATGGATCAACTGTATGCCACGATTCGCACATGCAACTCTAATATGGATCATGCTTGATGGATTAGCCATCGCACACAGTTTGTTTTATTGGTGACAGTTTTATTACCATAACGTTTGCGATTCGTGCATCGCACACGTTTGGTCGATTGGTCTCCTATGGATGTGTCGCGTTCGGACCTTCCTGCAGTAGTGACATCTGACGCGTCTCACAGGTGCCATTGCCACTTTACCTCACCCTCCTCCTTATTTGCCGTCCTCTCACACGGTCACACCACTTTCCACTTCCACATGCCATAGTTTTTTTGCCACTTGCGACATAGGGTTGATACTCTATTTGATCAAGCCTTTTCTTTGAGTCCAAGGCACTCTGGTGTTGAACATCGTGCTACCGGCTGACTTTTGAGCTAAGATGGCCATCCAACCCCTCTTCATCCTCTCGTCTCCCATGTAAATGCAAAGGGAGCAGATTTATCCTAGGTAACAAATTAATGTATGCCAATATTGCATTGATATATATACGGTTGCATCCATGTTGTGTAGTATATGTGAAGTTTGTTATCACTTCAACGAAAGCAACACAACATGGCCTCGCTGGTCTAATGCAACAACAACAATGCAAATCGTATTCCTTAATGGAGGCATCATATTCATGACTACACTCCTTTACCACCCACCGACACATATTTGCCATTGCTTGTGGATAATCTCTTGGTAGCACTTGGCATAGAGACCTGTGGTTGGCAACCTACCATCACATGCAATTTCCTTTTTCTTTTTAGTGGTGCATAGCATGTGTAATAACGTGGCTATACACACCCTTAGTTGGCGCAAAATTGGAGGTAATGAGTGTTTCACTTTATAAGAAAAACCTTTGTAGAAAGCAACATGGGAAACAAGTTTGTGTGTATCACTTTTTGGGTGCGTTTTAGAGTGACGATGCCATGCCCTCGAGGTGTACCGGCAGAGGTAGGAGTTGGCCCGTTGGCCACTGGTGGCCCAGACCCACGACACACACTGGAGTGCATCATCAAACTTGACGTACAAGAAAAGACATCTAGAAGACCCGGTGCAATCCCGTAGGATTAAGCTAAATCATAACCTACATGGATACCTATAAACCCTAGCCTCACCCCTCCTATATAAGGCAAGAAAAGAGGCATCCGAGCGGGCTCTCTTCGACCTTTTCCATAGCTACCTGATCCTATCGATCTCACCATTGCACACCAAACCCTAGTTCTCATACGGGGCTATATCCATATTATACATCAAAGCAGCCGTAGGTATTAACGCGATCGTGAGGGCCCAAACTTTGGTAAAAGCTTTGCTCGTGTGAATCTCATTTGGGCATCCAACTACATGCAACGCCCCATCATGAATACCGCCGGGCTTATACCACAACACGACGTTACAATTCAAAAGGCTTGCGGCGGTAGTGAATGTCATTGCGTTTGAAAAAATAAATAACAGAAATGGTATGACATCAAAGATAGATGTCTGACATTAAAGATAGTCATAGTGCATAAAAAGTTATGATTCTTTTGAGTATATAGTTACAACATAATTGTAAGGTTTCATAAAACCCTATTCGATCCCACCCTAACCGAAATATGTGTTTCTGTCCATTTTTCTTTCTTTCTTTCTAGTGTTTCACATGCATGAATAACTATTAAACTTTTGTCCACGAGATAATGCGCACACAATCGTCGAGGAGGCACAACTAGTTGCACAGATTGTTAATACAACACATTGATTCGACATCCTAACATCCAGTGCATGATCCACTGACATGACACCGTATTCTTACGAGAATCATAAATTCACAATACCAACACATGACAAAACATCATAAAAAACACATAGAAGATATACTAAAACAACATATACACTTTTCTCATCCATCCTTATTCATATCCGCTTTGTCGTACGATCTCCTTTATCACTTCCCCTTTTCGTCTTTCTGGCATGGTTGCCCTCTCTCTTCTTTCCCGTCCTCCCACTTCCACACGTCATAGATCTGCCGCCACTGGTGACATCAAGTTGGGACTAGTTGATTAGGCATTTTCTTTGAGTCCAAGACACGCCGGAGTTGAACATCTGGCTATCAAGTCGCCGTTGAGGTTAGCCGCTCATCAACCCCTTCTTCATCCTCTCGGCTCCCAAGAATTCCTTTTGAGGGGATATTCAATTTTTCTTTTGAGAGAGAATTCGACGTTTTATTTTAGGAAAGCATTCCACGTTTTCTTTAGAACGAGCCACGTTTGAGAAGGCATTCGGTAGTTTTTTTTTCTTTCTTCTGAGCATTAGGCATTCGGTAGCCAGTTTTCCACAGAAGAATGCAGCCGGTTCAGGCCCATGGCCCAGCCTCAAGAATGACCTAAAATTTCTGCACGCCGCCGCCGCCGCGTCGCGCCGCTACCCCCAAAACAGCGAAGGAAACCCTTTGCCCCATTTCAAACTCGCGAAACCTCCCGAATCCGAGCACCAAACTTGAAAATTTTCGCCTCACAACGGGCGGGCTCCCGACGCAGCCTCCCACTTTCCACCCGGTTTAAATTTCAAACCCCCCTTCATTCCCCACAAGCAGACGCGGCCCCCCACACTCGCCTGCTGATCTGACCGTCTGTCCGATCCGCCGCCGTCCATGGCGATGGAGTGCGACGACTGGGGCGACGGCGGCGGCGACATGAACGCCGTCCCGGACGGCGTGGTGCAGCACATCCTGTCGATGCTCAGCAACGTCCGCGACGTGGCGGCGTGCGCTTGCGTCTGCCGCCGCTGGCGCGACTGCGTCCCCTACCTCCCGGCGCTCTTCTTCCCGCGGAACGCCTTCGACGCCGCCGCCGTGGGCGGGGGCGCCGCGGACGAGGCCATCGGCCGGATGGTGGCCGCCGTCTCGCGGCTCAGGGAGCTGGTCATCTACTGCCCCTTCTCCATGGCCCGCCTCCCCGCCTGGCTCGCCATGCGGAGCGCCTCGCTCCGGGTGCTCGAGCTGCGGATGGACGCGGCCGCCGACAAGGAGGCGGCGGGCGGCGGCCACCTGGACTGCGTCGCCCTGGCGACGGGCCTGGAGGAGCTGAGGCTCTGGGGGGTGCTGATGACCAACGCGCCGGCGTGGGGCCGGCTGCAGCACCTCCGCGTGCTGGAGATCGTGGGCGCGCCGCTGCGCGATACCGCGATCACGGAGACCGTCGCCGCGTGCCCCAACCTCACCGACCTGTCGCTGCTTGGCTGCGACTGCTCTGGCGATGTATCCATCCAGCTCCCTATGCTCCAGCGGTGCCGCCTCGACTTCCTCGGCGGCGGCAACTGCTCGCTCTTGCTCTCCGCGCCCCGCCTCGAGTCACTCGAGGCCCAGGGCTTCACCTGGATCAGCCTGCGGGGCGGCCACAACCTCCGCCGCCTATCGATCGCCAAGAGCACAGGTGCGCAGCATACCTCGAAATCGATTTCGATTTCGAATCATCTGCCGCATCGTCATAACTTTGCAAGATTGTGTTGTTCCGATGCAATAAATTGTGTCGTGAATTGTGATGAAAACGATGCAGGGAGGGTGTATAAGGTGGACACCGGGAGGCTCCCAGATCTGGAATACCTCTCGCTGCGCGGTGTCCAGTGGAGCTGGGCCGCCGTCAGCTCGGTGTTGCAGTGTGCGAGCGAGGTGAAGCACCTTGTGATGAAGATTGAATTCTGCGGTGATTTTGATGTGCTCCAGCCGTTCCCGGAGATCGATTTGGTCGATTTCTTCAACGGCCATCCCAAGCTCACCAAGTTTGAGATCCATGGTGCGATGTTTGCTGCTCTGTGCCAGAAAAACAGCCTGAAAAACGTGAGTGGCACGCCGCCTTTATTGCTGTATCGTATACTAATATTAGCATGACTTGTGTGACCATGGTTATTTCCTGTGATTTCTCAATGCAGTTGGATTCAAGATTCTGCATCCCTTGCTTGGAAGAGCTTTTGATCACCGTGCGCTCGCCTCTCAATGCCGAACAGAAGTTGAGCACTCTTGAATCGCTTGTGAAGTACAGTGTCAGGCTGCAGTCGATGGTCATCCGAATCTCACAGATGAAGAATTGCCATGATGCTGCTGATGATTTCTTTGAGGAGATATGTAAGTTCAAGTACATCAACTACAGGAAAGTGCGGATTGAATAAAAGGAGACCCTGTGTGTTTTATTCTTCAGTCAATCTGATTGAGGACTTCATTTTTTTACTGCATTCCCTGATTTTGATTGTTGTCATTACTGGAGGATGCATGTGTAGCCCTCTTGAATAACTTTGGAGTTGTGGTGTTTAGTCGATTGATATTCATCTAGTCGTTGGTTTGATGACTAGAACTTGTTGAAACAATTTTGATTAAATAATTGAGGACTTCATTTTTCCTCGTCATATACCCTGTTTTGAATTATCCACATTGTTGATGGAGGATGCCTTTTAGCAATTTTGAGTAATTACTAAGTTATGTTGTTTACATCATGTTCATCTGGTTGATAGTGTGGTGACTACACCCTCCTGATAAGACTATTTTGATTTGGTCCATGTACTTGGAAGCTCCTTAAACATTTCTATCCTTATTGAACAATTTTGTGCATGGAAACTCTTATACATGAACATCAATGCGTGTATTAACTTGATTCTTTTTATTTTTCACTATTTATTTATTTACCGATTTAGATCCGTTGAGATGACTTTTACATTCCATTGCTGTTTATTTTGGAACAATTTAGATACTCGTGAATTTAGTATGTTTCTGTTATCTGTGGTCTGCTATGAGTATATGCTTATCGCTAGGGAAATCTCTACGGAATACCAAAAGAGTAATGTGTACTCCCTTTGTTACGAAATACTTGAAGTTTTAGATTTGTTCCTAACTCAAACAATTTTAAGTTTGACCACGTATATACTACCTCCGTCCCAAAATAAGTGTCTTAACCTTAGTACAACCTTAGTACAAAGTTGAGACTTTTCTACTCCCTCCGTTCCTAAATATTTGTCTTTCTAGAGATTTCAACAAGTGACTACATAAGAAGCAAAATGAGCGAATTTACACTCTAAAATATGTCTATACATCCGTATGTGGTAGTCCATTTGAAACTCTAAAAAGACAAATATTTATGAACGGAGGGAGTAACATCTAAAACATCAAATTAGTCTTGATAGTTTCATCATAAATATATTTTCATACTATATATGGTTATTATTGTAGATGTTGATATATTTTTCTATAGACTTGGTCAAAGTTAAAGTTGCTTGACTTGGGACAAACCTAGAACTTCAAATATTTTGAGACGGGGGAGTATATTCTACCCAGGCATCACTCCAATTAAGTAACAATAGCCCTGTGCTTGTTTTTGTTTCTGTCAATTATTGGTAGTAATCACTTGGATACCACCAAAAAGATGTGAATTCAGTTTTGATTTTGAATTATGCAACAATGTTAAAACATCAAATCTTCTGGATTAGAATTGCACTCCAATTTAGGATACGAATAGTTTTGTGCTTGGTTTTGCAAAATAAAATAAAATATATTGTAGGTGGTAATCAGTGGCCACCACCAAATATATGTAGATTTAGTTTTGATTTTAAATTCCACAAATGGTTTAAAATTCACATACTGAATGTTAATCTCCCAAATTATAACTGTACTCTAATTTAGGAAACAAAATAGCTCTATGCTTGTTTTTGTTATATTTTGTCAATTATTGGCGGTAACCGTTTGAATACTGTTAAAAAAGATGTGAATTTAGTTTTGGTCTTGAATTCTGTAGCCAAATTAAAGTAGTCACATATTGAATGTTGAGTCTCATGGATTCCAACTGTAGTCCAGTTTAGGAAACAGAATGGCTGTCTGTTTGGTTTTATTTATTAATTATTGGAGGTAACCTCCCCGCAAAAAAATAATTATTGGAGGTAACTGCCCTGATACCAGCAAAAAGATGTGAATTCAGTTTCGATCTTGAATTAGGTAACTAAATTAAACTAGTCAAATGTCGGATGTTAAATCTTTGGGTTCCAGTTATACTCCAGTTTAGGAAACAAAATGGCTTTGTTATGATCCTTTTTTGCGTTTGTTTTTTGTGCCAACTGCTTGTTTAGTGGGGTTGGCGGTAACTACTGGAGGGCCGCCAAAAAGTTGTTAATTTAATTTTTATTTTTAATTTCGTAACTGGATTAAACCAGTCACACGTTGAACCTTTTTTTTGTGGGGGTCACATATTAAATGTTGAATTCCTTAGATTCCAACTATATTTTGGATATCTCTGTTCAACATATAAAATCTTCATAAAAACATCCCCTACCGACCTGATGAGCCCTTTACTCAGTCCAACATATAAAATGTTCATCAAAAACGTCCCCTCCCGACCAGGTGAGCCCTTCATTCAGTCCAACAGAGAAATGCTCACATAAATGATGATACATTTTCATGAAAAATTTGTACTAGCAATAATTGGTTTACACCTGCACAAAAATAATACAAGGTGCAATATTGAAAGTTTTTCTCTCCGTAGCAATATGGCCCATGTTAACAAAATTTTGCATCTCAATTCCCCCATCTCCTTTGCACCATAGCAGCAAAGAGATGAAGAAAATCCATGATATCCACCATTGGGTCTGCTGTTTCGCCGTCCACAGCTGCAGCTTTAACTATGATGCAAATTTTACCGCAAAAAAATATATATCAGCAGATGAAAGAACTGACCCATCGGCTTGTAGGTGTATTACTTTGCACCAGTTATCCTGAATTTCTACCGTAAAAGGAAAATATTTTGAAATTGTTTCTTTTGTGAGTATTTCGCACTACCTCCGTAACTAAATATAAGACGTTTTTGAACTGCAAACGCGCCTTATATTTAGTTATAGAGGGTGTATGTGCTTATAGTTAAGCTCGGCACAAACCTCGGAGCTGAATCGGAGGGCAAACGGAGCCACAGCTCCACGGCCCCGGAGAGCATTACCCCTACTTAAGCTTTCTTCTCTTTCTTGGCACCCTTTGCTGGTCAATCTTTTGCTTCTTCGCCTTCAAAGTAGCGAACAACTCGACCATTCATTTTCTGAGCCGGCCGGTCATTTGGCTCAGGTTCCTGCGTCAAAAAGGGAAATGATCATGGATTCACCAATGCAAATGATCATTCTTTCCAAGAGTGAAGTCAGATGAACCATGGTTCCTGTTCACTCGCGCATGCTCGCTAGCTTCGCAATCAAATTAACGTACCTCGCTCACCGACTCCATCATCTTGATATGCTCCTTTGATACGTGTTTTACCTGGCAGATAAATCAACAGTCGGTAAACAAAACACACAGCTTTTAAAAACTTGTGGTATGGTTGCTCTCCTCTGCTGGTCAGGTCCTTTGTGCATGTGCTGCCTGAGAGTGTGGGGGGTGAGATGCTTGGGAGTATGATGTTGGGTTTGCTGGTGACATTCTTGGCTATGTCTGAGAGTGCGCCTGTTGGTGCTTGTTTTGCTTTACTTTGGGTCATGTAGTAGTGATAGCGCAACGAGCGCAGTGCGGTGGCGCCGTTGGGCGCCGAGGTGGCGTCGACGAATGGACGGACTGGCAATGACGATGCAGATCTCTCTGCTGAAGATGGGTCAGTGGTTCGATGATGATGGCGGCTTCTAAAACGTGTGCATATGGTGTACGCTTTAGGTCTGTTGCATCAGTTTTAGTTCCGATACGTTATGTGAATGGATCGACGACGACACCGATTTTAGATATGGGGAGTAAGAGCACTCAACATTATCGAGTTTTGTAGGTGTGAGTGATGGCTTCGGATGGCTTGCTGTATGCTTTTATTAGACATTTGTTGAATAATAAATAAAGATGGCTGCAGAGGCCGGGGTTTTTAACCTACTTTAAAAAAAAGTAGTGATAGCTAAACTGGTGCTTGTAGCTCGTATTATTGGCTTCCCTTCGTGAAAATCGGAAGGGAAAAACCCTTCTTTTCTTCAACAAATAAATAAATAAACAAAACGCACAGAGTAGTGTGCATACCTTGCTGAGGATGTTCCAAAGAACCCCTTCGGTGCAAGGCGGCGTGGTGAGGGAGCCGTCGTATCTGTAGTAGCCCGAGGCCTTGTCGAGCCAGACGGACGGATCAACGGGCTCCTTCACGTCCTCGTCCTCGTTGTCCTTGCCGGCGAGCCTCTTGAAATATGGCGCCAGCTGCATGAACATATACGCATATATTATGTCAGCAAACTAAAGCTCACACCGTGAATTTTTGCATGAGGAGGCACGTACGTACATCAGTCAGCGTCTTGTCGGGGTCGCCGGCCTCTTTGGTGGAGTAGAGCACGGAGATGACGGCGCGCGCCTTGCTGGAGTCCTCGTGGACCATGTGCAACTCCATGTCGAACCTATCCTGACACCGCTAGCCAGTAAGAGCATCTACAGCCGGACATTACTAATTTAACCCCTCAAATGCCCACGGACACGCCCGGACAGTGACCGGACGTGTCCGTTTTGATTCCGCCGAGCACACTGCGTGCGGAGCTCATAGAGCACGTAGGAGGCCAGCGGCTGCGGTGGCTAGCAGCTACAGCTAGCACGCTAGCACGGCTATGGGAGCACGGCGGCCAGCTCAAGCACGCCAGAACGCATAGCTGGGTGAGCACGCGACCGCGGTGTTGCTAGCACAACGGACATGCCGTGCTCCGACCTGGGCACGCGCGAGCTCATTCCCGGGCGCGCACGAACTCCGGCCTGGGCGCGTGAGAGCTTCGGCTTGGCCGCGGTACGCAAGAGCTCCGTCCTCGGCGAGTGCGAGCTCCGCCTTGGCGTGCCAGAGCTCCCTCGGCCGCGGCGCGCGCGAGCTTCGGCCTGGGCACGCGAGAGCTCCATCCCCGGTGTGCGCGAGCTCCGTCTCTAGCGCGATGCAAGCTACGACGGGGCGCGGGCGAGCTCCGGTGGCCTTCCTCCCTGATGCGGACGAGTCCCGGTGGCCTACCTCCCCGCAGCGAGGCGCCTGCAGGTGGGCCCGCAGCTGACGTGGGTAGCCTCATACTGCTCCATATTTCAGACGAGTTTGAGATACGCCGGTCAGTTCGAACGTTTAGCGAGGAGTTTTTTTTATGGGGCATTTGACCGGACGGACGTTTCCAACATTTAGAAGGGAAATGTGAAGTCCGTCTGTAGATGCTCTATGACGAACGATCGATGGTGTGCTCGCTGTGGCATGGATGCTCACCTGGTGCCATTGACGGTGTGCTCCGAGGGTACGTGCCAGTGCACCTGCTGGAGCACGTAATCCTTCTTCTCGATCGTCAGCTTGCCATTCCCACCTTTCCATTGCAGCTACAAGACAACGACCACACATTCATTTTTTCATTACACACGTTAAGAAGCAAAGATTTATCTCCGACAACAAGTATATGTAGTATATTGGTAAGAAATGTATGGTTCTTGGAGAAGGAATTACCATGAAGTCGTGCCCGCGGTTTTCCAGTGTGCAGGCGCTTGACTTGTAGGTCTGCCCCAGAGGGCCCATGTCCTTGTCGATCTTCACTTTGCAGATGTCGATCGGGGACTGCTTCTTGCCGTCGCCACAGGCAGCCCAGGCCTTATTCAGCTTGGCCCATTGGTCAGGCCCAGTTGGGTCTTTCTCCTCGTAGTTGAACAGAGCGTCTGTGCCAGCCAAATTAAACATGGGCGTTACTGATTTCGAACCACTTTATCCAGAGAAGAAGTCACACGCAAATTGCAGGTGAGTAAAAAACAAACGATAACATGCTTAAAATTTAAAATAGGCTTTGAATTTTTTTTCAGATCTAACATGTTTTTTGAACGAACAATTAAGAAACCGGAAGAACAGGTAGAATTTCATATTGGAAACAGTAACCGAGACAGTAACCCGTGTGCACAGGTTACACTACCACGACCTCCGCTCATGAACTGCTAAAACATTTTATATTTAGAAACGAAGGGAATAGTTTGCAATGCATGCACTTAGATGGATTTTATTTACTCAAAATCAAACACCAAAGAGATACAAACACAATGGTCGCACATGCGGCCTCTGCATAGTTATGCATATAATCAACACCAACACACATCCATAAGCATGTTGGCATGCACTTAATAGAAGCTACCATGGGCCGGTCCAGGCGCTGGCGCAAAGCAAAGATCACAAGGATGGCCCAAGTGAAAGCAGGACGGCGGCTGGAACGTGTCTCCGGCGAGCCGTCTCCGTTGATTGGTCAATTTTAAACTTTACCGGTGCATTCACTTACGAGAAGCTACCGCCTGAGCAGGCCCAGACGCAGGCGCATGGGCAGGTGCCGACGCCGGTCCAGACGCATCCCCTGGCGTTCGCGCCCGCGCCGGTTTAGATTCCACACATGAGAAGGCGAAGATCACAAGGATGGCCGAAGCGAAGGCAAGGCCGGCGGCTCCAGCATGTCTCCGGCGAGCCGTCTCCATTGATCGGTCAATGGCAGACAATCGACCGCGAGCTTGAACCCATCCATTGGAATATGATCCAGAGAGAATTGGAGAAAGCAGCGACAGCTGAGCCCGCGCGAGAGGGAGGCCTTCAAAGTAGGACGCGGGTAACTAGCGGACCTCACGTATCTTTAGACTTTAGCATGGTCCGGTCCGGTGTTACTGCGACCTGTATGTACATCGGACGATGTATAAGCATCGGACCGGGCAACCGCTACGTATAAATGATGTCATCGAGGCGTAGAATTAATATAGTGTGGTGTGGGTGTTGATGAGATGTCGTAGCAGGCCTACCACATGAATGATCACCATGCATGCGCGATCGAACCACGCCACGCACACACGTCATGCTATTTTTTTAGGGTAAAAAAATCCCAAAAAAAGTTTCAAGGGCTAAAAAAAGATTTAAAAGCATATCCCTTTCTTTATTTACGATTCAACCATCTTTACATCACTTAATAAGAGAGGGATGAGCTCGTTAGGAGGCTCAACAAAGAAACTATTACGAGCCCTTAGCCAAATTTGCTAATTCATGAGCAACAAAATTAGCCTCCCTGGGACAGTACACAAACGAGGTATAAAGGGAAGCTGCAAGCAATATGGTAGCAGTCATCAAAGATTGCAGCCGCTGAACCTACAAATTGCCCTCCTTCATTCATCGTATTGATAACCTCAAGATTGTCTGAATTGACAATAACCTTATTTGCAATCGATTGTTTGTGCTTGGCAAAGACCATATTGCAATGCAGTACCTTTAGCGGATAGCACATTGTAACATATATCAATTTGTCAGTTCCCTGCATTTTTATAAATTTGCCCCTATTATCTCGAATAATTGCATCAGCTAACCCCTTAAGAAGGTCCTGATCAAAGGAAGCGTTCACATTGAGCTTCACATGTCCATTAAGAGGTAGCATCCATCCTCCCGATTTCCTCAACTTTTGGCTGCGTTGCGGAAGTGTAGTTTGATGTGAACCCAAATCATCGCTATTATAGAGTATAGAGACGGTCGGTATGCCTTTCAGCACAAACTCCACGCACACCATCGACAAGACTAGTTTTGGGGTCACCCACAAAAGTGTCATCGTCATCACATCTTCTCGAGCAAAGCCACTCGAACTTCATCACAACCAACCACTAAAGTAGTGATTTGCACAACAGCCATACAAAATGCGCGCGGGTCTATGCCAAAAAACAAGCTACTCGTGTTGACGACTAGGCAACTCCAAGTTCGATGATCCATGCTATTCAAGGCTCGCACGACAGAGGTTCACTGCAACTAGACCATCGATCACTGTCATCGTCACCACCAGGACCACACAACAACTTCGACTCCATAGCAATAGAAGAAAAGCACGAAGACCCGACAAACATGCCAAGAAATCGAGTACCAATACCTCATCGCGACCCAAATACCGAGTTCAACATCATTGCCACAACAACCACAACGACAAACCTTCTGCACCGGCTGTTTAGCGCCCACCTACTGCATGCCATGTAACTCCAAGAAAAGTATGGGAGGGATCAAAGATCTTCAAAATGGCACATCAAAGGACAAACCAGGGTTAAAAACAATGCCGCTGCCTGGCCCTACACCATGATCTTAGCTTTCGTCACAAGAACAAGAGTCGGGGTTGTGGATCGAAGAACCATAACCAACCGACAAGAGCCAAGCAAAACCTTCACTCAGAGCATCACCACCACCCAACATCCCCAGACAAACGACTTAAGGGGCGAGCCACCAGTCTCCAATCGTAGCTGACCACGAGCATCAGGGGCGGACTCAATCCCAAAAATGAAATGGGGGCCCAAGCTGAGTGGGGCCTAGGCTCCACTCAGCCCAACGTTAGTTTGCCCCTGATGAGCACTACAAACTTTGCGGCGCCGCTGCCCGTATACCCTCGAACCCATGCACCTCTCGTACGACAACAACACCACACTACATAGGAGCCACCTCCTGCCTCGCCTTTAGCAACTGTCGGAGGGCCAAATCTAGCTGAACCCGCCCAGAGCTGAATCATCGTCAGGGGCAATAGCGCCTATTTGTAGCTCTTAATATGATAGTTAATACTCCCTTCGTTCTGAATTACTTGTCGCAGGCATGGATGTATCTAGATGTGTTTTAGTTCTAAATACATCCATTTCTGCGACAAGTAATTTGAAACGGAGGGAATAGTTAATACGCGCTCCACTTTATTGTGGCTCTTAACATTTTTTCCTTTGGTACACTTATTTTTCTTAAAAAATGGATTAACCAGGACTAGCCCTTGGTAGCATTTTTTTTATATATCTATCTATCCACTAAGACACTAAGCTCCCTAGATTTGAAGCCTCCTGGTGCGTCGAGTACCGTGGGAGTAGCTGGGCCCCATCTCTAAGGGTGTTGTTGGTTGATGTCCTTTTTGTTTATTATTATTACTTTCTTCTCTTCTTTATCTTATAATTTTCCTTTTTCACATTTTAAAATTCACTTAAAGTTTATTAACATTGCCTAAGTCCATGAGCTTTTTAAAACAATTGAAATTTATTTCAGATTTGTGAATATTTATTGAAATCCGTGAATATTCATTAAATAACCTAATATTTCTTTTTAAAAAATCATGTTTCTTTTGGTTATGAACATTTGTAAACATCCAAGATTTCTATCCAAGACACTAAGCTTCCTAGATTTGAAGCCTCCCGGTGCGTCGAGTACTGTGGGGGTAGCTGGGCCCCATCGCTAAGGGTGTCGTTGGTTGAGGTCCTTTTTGTTTATTATTATTACTTTCTTCTCTTATTTATTTTTAATTTTCTTTTTTCACATTTTAAAATTCACTTAAAGTTTATTAACATTTTTTAAGTCCATGAGCTTTTTCAAACAATTGAAATTCATTTCAGATTTGTGTATATTTATTGAAATCCATGAATATTCATTAAATAACCTAATATTTATTTAAAAAAATACATGTTTCTTTTGGTTATGAACATTTTTAAACATCTAAGATTTCTACCAAGACACCAAGCTCCCTAGATTTGAAGCCTCCTGATGCGTCGAGTAATGTGGGGTTAGCTGGGCCCCATCGCTAAGGGTGTCATTGGTTGATGTCCTTTTTGTTTATCATTATTACTTTCTTCTCTTCTTTATTTTTTAATTTTACTTTTTCACATTTTAAAATTCACTTAAAGTTTATTAACATTGTTTAAGTCCACGAGCTTTTTAAAACAATTGAAATTTTATTTCAGATTTGCGAATATTTATTGAAATCCATGAATATTCATTAAATAACCTAATATTTCTTGAAAAAAAATCATGTTTCTTTTGGTTATGAACATTTTTAAGCATCCAAGATTTAAAAAAAATCATGAACATATTGTGATTTAATAAACATTTTCATAAAAAAAAAACAGCCAGGTTTTTGTAAGATAGCAGTCGAGCGAGCCAAAAAAATGGCTAAGCAACCGATTGAAGCAGGGAGCCGAACTGAGCAAGCAAGAGGTTTGTTGGTTGGCCCATGTGAATGTTATAGAAACAATTGATGGTTTTAACATGGAATAGGTTCACACACCAATCACTAGCTGACACTAAGGCCGCAATGTGTATTGAACACCACAACCACAAAGCCGAACAACTATATTCTCTTTTTTTTTGCGGTTAACAACTACATTCTCTTCTCAGAACAATTAACGTCTCTAGCGGCACCCAACACGATGTGCAAACGCAAAAAAAAACACCACGAGAACATAATTAAAACCTAACAAACGAAGAAAAAATCAAAACAAAATAATTGATCATAATAACCTGCTATAGGAAAAAGACTTAATCTCATGAGTAAACGACACGACGAAGTGCATGTATTTAGTATATACTTCATCCGTTTCAAAATAGATGACTCAACATTGTACTAGTAGGGAGTAAGAAACAACATGAGCAGCGTGCACTCCCGCACAACTGACCAACGAAGCATCGCCCTGTTCTCTGTTACGCTTCTCCGTGCCATAGAACTTTTGGCGCAAATTGACGGCATATGGCATAAATTTCACGTGATGGAAGCACCCAAAAATTTAAGGTGTTGGATGGTCAAAACACCTGAACCTGAACCTTCCCTGCAGCATGCAGGCATCGGAGAAAAGTTTACAACGAAACGAAAGAAGCTGCATGGTCAAAACACGCACGCTCGTGTAACATTCTATAGCTCTAGAGAGCTTTGATTTGGCATGTCGGCGAGTAAAATTAAGCAGGGACCAATCTCTCCCCTGCAGCGGATCAAAGAACCCACTGATGAAACGCAGTTCCGCACGCCTCTCCCGTTCCGGTTCCACCACCTTGCTTCCCAAGCCGCCGAACGGTCAAAAGATGCGTGAGCACGACGGGCAACCCACTCGCGCGCGCGCGTTTCTCCGTATAAAATGGCGGTCGACCACGGCCAGCCCAGCTGCATCCTCTCGCTCCAAGCGGCCGGGAAAGCACGGAGAGCTAGCACCAGCAGCAACTTGCCGGCGAAAAAGCAAGCAAACTGATCGTGACACTTTCAGTAGCCGGCGGGGGAATCCTTCGATGGCGTCGCGGCAGTCGCTCCTCCCGAGCTTCCTCTACGCGGCGTCCAGCGGCGCCGGCATGCCGGGCGGGAGGGCCGCGCAAGAGCCGCCCGTCGTCGCCAGGGCGCCGAGCGAGCCGCCGTTCGGGAAGATCGAGATGTTCTCGCCGGCGTACTACGCGGCCTGCGGCTTCGGCGGCGCCGCCGCGTGCGGCCTCACGCACGCTGCCGTGACGCCGCTCGATGTCATCAAGTGCAACATCCAGGTACGCAAAGAATCGCACTCTTCTGTTTGAGAATCTCCCCTTAATCTTAATTTGCTTCTTGGGTCGATCACGGGAGGACTTTTCTTCCGCTGGACCTAAATTATTGGGGTGTCGCGGTCGAAGCCGGCTGCCACGAAAGCTGGGACCTGAGCCTGATTGTGAGGACTGAGCGCATCATCCGTGACGTGGCTGGAATGAAATTTGACGGGAGTGCAAACTAACAAGAGGAAAATAAAATCAATTAGCCGAGCAGACAGTTCAGACCACGCCTGACCAGACTTCTGTGCGGCGGCCATTATTTCGATTTCAGATACTGATACAGCAGCGAAAACATGATCGCAGATCGACCCGGCCAAGTACAAGAGCATCTCCTCGTCGTTCAGCATCGTGCTCAAGGAGCAGGGCGTCCGCGGCTTCTTCCGGGGCTGGGCGCCCACGTTCCTGGGGTATAGCGCGCAGGGCGCGTTCAAGTACGGCCTGTACGAGGTGTTCAAGAAGGAGTACACCGACATGGCCGGCCCGGAGTACGCCGCCAAGTACAAGACCCTCATCTACCTCGCCGGCTCGGCCACCGCCGAGGTCGTCGCCGACGTCGCGCTCTGCCCCATGGAGGCCGTCAAGGTGCGGGTGCAGACGCAGCCCGGCTACGCCAGGGGCCTGCGCGACGGCTTCCCCAAGATCGTCAGGGCCGAAGGCTATGCAGGGTATGTCAGCTCAGCTCAGCTCGGCGTATCTTCCTTCGTAATGCATATGATTTGCATTGATCGAACGGGGGCGCTAGCTAAACTGGTGTTCTGCTTGTGAACTGCAGGCTGTTCAGAGGAATGGTTCCTCTTTGGGGGCGACAGATTCCTTGTAAGTACTACTCCTATATGCTTTCTTCTGTTCGAATTGTTTGAACTGTAAAAAATACGTAGGTTGACTGGATTTTCTGAACCTCGGTTGCAGACACCATGATGAAGTTCGCAACCTACGAGAACATCGTGGAGATGGCGTACAAGCACCTCATCCCCACCCCGAAGGAGCAGTGCAGCAAGCCTCTTCAGCTCGGGGTGAGCTTCGGGAGCGGCTACATCGCCGGAGTCTTCTGCGCCGCCATCTCGCACCCCGCCGACAACCTGGTCTCCTTCCTCAACAATGCCAAGGGCGCCACCGTCGGAGACGTACGTACCATAGCCCTGCAGCATCTGAACTGAACTGAAATCCGTTTGCTCTTTTGCCAAAATGTGTGTGCTTATTACTGTTGCTCTGCTGATTTCTTCAGGCTGTCAAGAACCTCGGCCTCTGGGGACTCTTCACGCGCGGCCTTCCGCTCCGCATCGTCATGATCGGCACACTGACCGGCACCCAGTGGGTGATCTATGATTCCTTCAAAGTCATGGCTGGACTGTGAGTATTTTACCTACATTTTTATGGTTTGTGATTTTCATTGGTGGTATCTCTTTGGGAGAATTCTGAAACAATGTCTTATTTTGCAGGCCAACAACCGGTGGAACTCCTGCTGTTGCCCCAAGGGAAGAAGCGTGAGCAGTGAAAGCCTTTCCGGAACTTCAAGAGAAAAATATGTTTTATTATTGACATCGCATAATCAGTAGTGGATTGATGTTTGTAACAGTTTTCCTCAGCACTGTGCCACCATTTACCGATTGATGAAATTTGTCATTAGGTTGGTCATTAAGGTTCCAAACAATAGTTACTTAGCGAGAAGAGTGGTTCACAGTCACACTCGATGGAACCATTCAAAGTTTGTACCCATCAAAACAGTCTTTCGTCCCGCTTTATAATAAAATAATCATCATGTCCATACGGCAAGTTCAAGGCAAGCCAGTACAAAAAAAGCCTGCTGGGGCAACTAAACATGCATTAAGAATAAAAACGTCAGGAGATGACCCCCGCGTAGGCTCAAGTAGGCAAGTCAACATTTCAAAACATCGGGACGGCTCAACTCCCTCAAACCGTCTGGCCCTTCGACCGGCTCCACCCGCTGGAGGTCGGCAGGGCGTAGCGCCTCGGCCGGGCCGGCTTGCAACAACCAGCAGCCAGTGGGGTCAACGCCTGTCAAATTCAACCGTACCAGGCTACCAGCAATAGGAACGAGATGTCTCCAACATCGTGGAGAGCGTGGCTACAATGTCGCCGATATCGTTGACCGTGACGGCCTACATCAGAGCGGCCCGACATTGTAGAAGCATCTTGCCACCCACCCCGTGACGCCACAGTCTACGTGCCAGAATACCAAGCAGCAGGCGGGCCCCAGCAGCCGGCAGGCCTGGCGACCAACAGGACCCCGCAGCCCGCGGGCCCCACTGGAGGCCAGGGACGCTGACAACGGGGGACCACCCCTCTTTCTCAGGCATTTTGTAACCTGGGAGGCCCGAGTATAAGACCTCCCGGGAGCCCCCCTAGCAGGGGGTCGGCTCATTCATTAAACTACACACATTTACTCGAGGGAGAGAGCAGAGCTAGAGCTCTCTTCTTCCTTCTCCGATACAGCTCTAGGAGCAATCATGTACACCTTGTGTTCATCATGGTGATCCTTGCAGGAGTAGGGGTGTTACCTCTACGCGAGGGCCCTGAACCTGGGTACGTCTCTGTGTCCATCAGTGCTCGTGTCTAATCCCGCATCCGAATGTCGTCGACGCTCAAGATATCCCATGGCATCTGCCATGCAAATACCGCGGGAAAAAAGAGAAAAAAACGCCACCAAGCGGCCGATAGATCAGAGGCTATGCCACGAGGCAAGATGACTTGCTGCCACCGTCATCACGTCCATCATACTACCAAGCCGGTCCTAATCCCATTGCCTAGAGAGCGACTGCCGGAGATATGTCGTCTAGAGGGTTCCGGTCATCACCACGAACACTAACCAGAAGGGGCACCTCCTCCTCCTGGTATGACCGGCCCGAGTTTCAAAAACCCCTGCCGGGTCCAGGGCCTCCCAATCAGGTCCTAGAGCCTCACATACAAAGCACCATAGAAACCGAGCAGCGGAGAAGGTGAAGGAGATGTGGGTCACAGTCTCTGGGACACCACAAAGAGGACACAATCCATCACTAGCCCATTCTTATTGATCACCTCCATCTCCTTATAGTATCTTACACTTACTTAGAAGCTGTCACACTAATATCTTACACTTACTGAGGGCACAACGGCAACCCGTAAATTTCCTCACACATCCGTCTGTTTAGAGAGACTATCAAAATAATATAAGTGAAGCAAGAGAGTTCAATAATTTCTATAAAATAAAACCACCGTCATGCTCTAAAAAGATATAAGTGAAGCACTAGAGAAAAATTGCCTAGCTCAAAAGATATAAGTAAAGCACATAGAGTATTCTAATAAATCACAATTCATGCGTGTCCCTCTCAAAAGCTGTGTACAACAAGGATGATTGTGGCAAACTAAAAAGCAAAGACTCATATCATACAAGACACTCCAAAAAAAACACATAACTTCACAACACAAAACTCAACAGAAAACTCATGAGATCCGTTAGTATAAGAAAATAAATCACCACTTTTGGTACTATTGTGAACTCATTATTTATTTATATTGGTGTAATATATATTGTATTCCAACTTCCTCATGGTTCACACCCTCTGATACTACCCATAGATTCATCAAAATAAGCAAACAACACATACAAAACAGAATCTGTCAAAAACAGAATAGTTTGTAGAAATCTGTAAATCTCGAATACTTTTGTAACTCCAAAAATTATGAAACATTAAGACAACAGAGGAAATTTGTATATAAATCTTGTTCGAAAAGAATCAGTATTTTATCGCGCTTCTGTTAAAAATGAAAATTATTTTACTGGGCGCAAAAAATTTCTGTTTTTCAGCAAGATCAAATCAACTATCATCGTAAGCCACCCCAAAGGTCTTACTTGACACAAACACTAATTAAAACATAAAAACACATCTAACAAGAGGCTAGAGGAAAAATTTATTGAAAAACAGTAACAAATAAGCAAAAAAAAATAAAATTGGGTTGCCTCCCAACAAGCGCTATTGTTTAACGCCCCTAGCTAGGCATATTGCAATAGATCTAGGTATTGTCATCTTTGGTATGCGATCCATAAGTAGCTCTCATAATAGATTCATATAGCAACTGAATTTTCTTTCTAGGAAAGTGTTCCATGCACTTCCTTAACGAAAATTGAAATCTAATGTTTCCTTCTTTCATATCAATAATTGCACCAATTGTTCTAAGGAAAGGTCTACCAAGAATAATAGGACATGTAGGATTGCAATCTATATCAAGAACAATGAAATCTATGGGCACATAATTCATATTTTCAACACTAGTAATATCATTAATCCTTCCCATAGGTTTCTTAATAGTGGAATCCGCAAGATGCAAATTTAAAAGAACAATCATCAAATTCGGAATCGTGGAAATGCTAGCACCCAAATCACACAAAGAATGGCACACATAATCTTTAATTTTAATCTTAATGGTAGGTTCCCACTCATCATAAATCTTTCTAGGGATAGAAACTTTCAACTCAAGTTTTTCTTCAAAAGATTTCAACATAGCATCAACAATATGTTTAGTAAAATGTTTATTTTGATTATAAGCATGAGGAGAATTTAACATGGATTGCAACAAGGAAATATAATCTATCAAAGAAAAATTATCATAATTAAAATCCTTGAAATCCAAAAGAGTGGGTTCATTGCTACTTAAAGTTTTGGCCTCTCCATCCCCACTTTTATCAATTTTTGCATCAAGATCTATAAACTCTAAATCATTGGGACGCCTTCTAGCTAAAGTTGACTCATATCCAGTCCCATCTTTATCAAGATTTATATTGGAATACAAAGATTCAATAGGATTCACATCAATCACTTTAAGATCTTCATCATTATTATCATGAGAAATCGAAGAACACGCTTTTACAAACCAATCTTGCTTAGCACGTATCCTAGCGGTTCTTTCTTTGCATTCATCAATAGAAATTCTCATAGCTTTTAGAGACTCATTAATATCATGCTTGGGTGGAATATATCTAATTTTAAAAGAATCAATCTCAAGAGAAATTCAATCCACGTTCCTAGCCAAGCCATCAATCTTAAGCATTTTTTCTTCAACCGAAGCATTTAAATTATTTTGAAAACTAATAAATTCTTTAATATTGTTCTCAAGATCAGAGGGCATCTTATTATAATTTCTGTATGAATTGTTGTACGAATTACCATAATTAGTAGAGGAATTACTAGGAAACGGCCTAGGGTTGAAATTACCTCTATACGGGTTATTACCAAAATTGTTCCTACCAACAAAATTCATATCCATAGATTCATTATTATTCTCAATCAAAGTGGACAAAGGCATGTCATTAGGATCAATAGGAGCACTCTTACTAGCAAACAATTTCATAAGTTCATCCATCTTTCCACTCAAAACATTAATTTCTTCAATCGCATGCACTTTTTTACTAGTAGAGGATCTTTCGGTGTGCCATTGAGAATAATTAGCCATAATATTATATAGGAGTTTAGTAGCTTTTCATAATGTGATTTCCATAAAAGTACCTCCTGCGGCCAAATTTAAAAGATTTCTAGAAGCAAAATTCAATCCGGCATAAAAAATTTGTATGATCATCCATAAACTTAAACCATGAGTAGGGCAATTTCTTACCATCAATTTCATCCTCTCCCAAGATTGTGCAACATGTTCATGATAAACTTGCTTAAAATTCATAATATCGTTCCTAAGGGAGATGATCTTAGCGGGAGGAAAATACTTGGAAATAAAAGCATCTTTACACTTGTTCCATGAATCAATACTACTTTTAGGCAAAGATGAGAACCAAGTTTTAGCTCGATCTTGAAGTGAGAACGAAAATAGCTTCAATTTAACAATATCATTTGTGACGCCCCCGATTCAATCATACACTAATGATACGTCTCTAACATATCTATAATTTTTGATTGCTCCATGCTATATTATCTACTGTTTTTGACATTATTGGGCTTTATTATCCACTTTTATATTATTTTTGGGACTAACCTATTAACCGGAGGCCCAGCCCAGAATTGCTGTTTTTTTTGCCTATTTAGGGTTTCGAAGAAAAGGAATATCAAACGGAGCCAAAACCCTAATTCCACCACCGTAACTTTCTGTATCCACGAGATCCCATCTTGGGGCCTGTTCCAGAGCTCCGCCGGAGGGGGTATCCATCACGGAGGGCTTCTACATCAACACCATAGCCTCTCTAATGAAGTGTGAGTAGTTTACCTCAGACCTTCGGGTCCATAGTTATTAGCTAGATGGCTTCTTCTCTCTTTTTGGATCTCAATACAATGATCTCCCCCTCTCATGTGAAGATCTATTCGATGTAATCTTCTTTATGCGGTGTGTTTGTTGAGACCGATGAATTGTGGGTTTATGATCAAGTTTATCTATGAACAATATTTGAATCTTCTCTGAATTCTTTTATGTATGATTGGTTATCTTTGTAAGTCTCTTTGAATTATCAGTTTGGTTTGGCCTACTAGATTAATCTTTCTTGCAATGGGAGAAGTGCTTAGCTTTGGGTTCAATCTTGCGGTGTCCTTTCCCAGTAACAGTAGGGGAAGGAAGGCACGTATTGTATTGTTGCCATCGAGGATAACAAGATGGTTTTTTTTATCATATTGCATGAATTTATCCCTCTACATCATGTCATCTTGCTTAAGGTGATACTCTGTTTTCATGAACTTAATACTCTAGATGCATGCTGGATAGCGGTCGATGAGTGGAGTAATAGTAGTAGATGCAGGCAGGAGTCGGTCTACTTGTCTCGGACATGATGCCTATACACATGATCATACCTATATATTCTCATAACTATGCTCAATTCTGTCAATTGCTCAACAGTAATTCGTTCACCCATCGTAAAACACTTATGCTCTTGAGAGAAGCCACTAGTGAAACCTATGGCCCCCGGGTCTATCTTCATCATATTAATCTTCCAATACTTAGTTATTTCCATTGTTTTTCCTTTGCTTTTATTTTACTTTGCATCTTTATAACAAAAATACCAAAAATATTATCTTATCATATCTATTAGATCTCACTCTCGTAAGTGACCGTGAAGGGATTGACAACCCCTTATCGCGTTGGTTGCGAGGAGTTATTTGTTTTGTGTAGGTACTAGGGACGCGCGCGCAACCTCCTACTGGATTGATACATTGGTTCTCAAAAACTGAGGGAAATACTTACGCTACTTTGCTGCATCATCCTTTCCTCTTTGGGGAAATCCAACAAGTGCTCAAGAGGCAGAAAGAAGAATTTCTGGCGCCGTTGCCGGGGAGGTTCGCGCAAGTCAATATTTGATTTCCAACAATGAGCCATTTCCGGCGCCTACGCAAAAGTCAACATACCAAGTACCCATCACAACCCTTATTTCCCGCATTGCATTATTTGTCATTTGCCTCTCCCCCACTTCACCCTTGCCGTTTTATTCGCCCTCTCTCTCTCTATCCTCCCTCTCTTTCTCTATTTGCCTCTTTTTGCCCGCTTGCTTTTTGTTTGCTTGTGTGTTGGATTGCTTGCTTGTCACGATGGCTCAAGATAACACTAAATTGTGTGACTTTACCAATACCAACAACAATGATTTTATTATCACTCTGATTGCTCCTCTTACCGATGCTGAATCTTGTGAAATTAATGCCACTTTGCTAAATCTTGTCATGAAAGATCCGTTTTCCGGCCTTCCTAGTGAAGATGCCGCTACCCATCTAAATAGCTTCATTGATCTGTGTGATATGCAAAAGAAGAAAGATGTGGATAATGATATTGTTAAATTGAAGCTATTTCCTTTTTCGCTTAGAGATCGTGCTAAAGCTTGGTTTTCGTCTTTGCCTAAAAATAGTATTGATTCTTGGAACAAGTGCAAAGATGCTTTTATCTCTAAGTATTTTCCTCCCGCTAAGATCATCTCCCTTAGAAACGATATTACGAATTTTAAGCAACTTGATCATGAACATGTTGCACAAGCTTGGGAGAGGATGAAATTAATGATACGTAATTGCCCTACTCATGGTTTGAATTTGTGGATGATTATACAAAACTTTTATGCCGGGTTGAATTTTGCTCCTTGAAATCTTTTAGATTCGGCCGCGGTAGGCACTTTTATGGAAATCACTTTAGGAGAAGATACTAAACTCCTAGATAATATTATGGTTAATTATTCTCAATGGCATACTGAAAGATCTACTAATAAAAAGGTGCATGCGATAGAAGAAAATAATGTTTTGAGTGGAAAGATGGATGAACTTATGAAATTATTTGCTAGTAAGAGTGTTTCTTCTGATCCTAAAGATATGCCCTTGTCTACCTTGATTGAGAATAATAATGAATCTATTGATGTGAATTTTGTTGGTAGGAATAATTTTGGTAACAACGCGTATAGAGGAAATTTTAATCCCAGGCCTTATCCTAGTAATCCCTCTAATAATTATGGTAATTCCTACAACAATTCTTATGGAAATTATAATAAGATGCCCTCTGATTTTGAATCTAATATTAAAGAATTTATTACTTCACAAAAGAATTTCAATGCTTTGATTGAAGAAAAATTGCTTAAGATTGATGATTTGGCTAGGACGTTGATGGAATTTCTCTTGATGTTGATTCTTTGAAACTTAGATCTATTCCTCCTAAGAATGATATCAATGAGTCTCTCAAAGCCATGAGAATTTCCATTGATGAGTGCAAAGAAAGAACCGCTAGGATGCGTGCTAAGAAAGATGCCTTTATAAGAGCGTGTTCTTCTAGTTCCTACGAAAATAAAGATGAAGATCTAAAAGTTATTGATGTGTCCCCTATTAAATCTTTGTTTTGCAATATGAATCTTAATAATGATGGGACTGAATATGATCCACCTTTACCTAGAAGGTGTTCCAAAAATTCGAAGTTTTTAGATCTTGATGCTAAATTTGATGAAAGTGGGATCGAAGAAATTAAAACCCTAGATGTTGCTAAACCCACTATTTTGGATTTCAAGGAATTTAATTATGGAAATTGCTCTTTGATTGATTGTATTTCCTTGTTGCAATCCGTGCTAAATTCTCCTCATGCTTATAGTCAAAATAAAGCGTTTACTAAACATATCGTTGATGCCTTGATGCAATCTTATGAAGAAAAACTTGAATCAGAAGTTTCTATCCATAGAAAACTTTATGATGAGTGGGAACCAACTATTAAAATTAATATTAAATATCATGAGTTCTATGCTTTATGTGATTCGGGTGCTAGTGTTTCCACGATTCCAAAGACTTTGTGTGATTTGTTAAGTTTCCATGATTTTTATGATTGCTCTTTAAACTTGCACCTTGCGGATTCCACTATTAAGAAACCTATGGGAAGAATTAATGATGTTCTTATTTTTGCAAATAGGAATTATGTGCCCGTAGATTTTATCGTTCTTGACATAGATTGCAATCCTTCATGTCCTATTATTCTTGGTAGACCTTTCCTTAGAACGATTGGTGCAATTATTGATATGAAGGAAGGAAATCTTAGATTTCAATTTACGTTAAGGAAATGCATGGAACACTTTCCTAGAAATAAAATTAAATTACCTTATGAATCTATTATGAGAGCCACTTATGGATTGCCTACCAAAGATGGCAATACCTAGATCTATCCTTGCCTTTTATGCCTAGCTAGGGGCGTTAAACGACGACGCTTGTTGGGAGGAAACCCAATTTTATTTTTATTCCTTGATTTTTGCACCTGTTTAGTAATAAATAATTTATCTAGCCTCTGTTTTGGTTGTGTTTTTTGTGTTTAATTAGTGTTTGTGCCAAGTAGAACCGTTGGGAAGACTTGGGGAAAGTTTTGATATCTTGCTGTAAAAAACAGAAACTTTAGCGCTCACGAGAACTGCTGCCATTTTTATTTGTGAAGTGATATTTAGTTAATTATTTTTGAAGATGATTAAAAGATAAATTTCTCACGTCCAGCAATTTATTTTAGAATTTTTGGGGTTCCAGATCTTGCGCTAGCTACAGATTACTACAGACTGTTCTGTTTTTGGCAGATTCTGTTTTTCGTGTGTTGTTTGCTTATTTTGATGAATCTATGGCTAGTAAAATAGTTTATAAACCATAGATAAGTTGGAATAAATTAGGTTTAACACCAATATAAATAAATAATGAGTTCATTACAGTACCTTGAAGTGGTCTTTTGTTTTCTTTCGCTAACGGAGCTCACGAGATTTTCTACTTTGAGTTTTGTGTTGTGAAGTTTTCAAGTTTTGGGTAAAGATTTGATGGATTATGGAACAAGGAGTTGCAAGAGCCTAATATTGGGGATGCACATGGCACCCCCAAGATTATCTAAGGACACCTAAAAGCCAAAGCTTGGGGATGCCCCTGAAGGCATCCCCTCTTTCGTCTACTTCTATCGGTAACTTTACTTGGAGCTATATTTTTATTCACCACATGATATGTGTTTTCTTGGAGCGTCTTGTATGATTTGAGTATTTGCTTTTTAATTTACCACAATCATCCTTGCTGTACACACCTTTTGAGAGAGCCATACATGATTTGGAATTTGCTAGAATACTCTATGTGCTTCGCTTATATCATTTGAGTTATATAGTTTTGCTCTAGTACTTCACTTATATCTTTTAGAGCACGGTGGTGGATTTGTTTTATAGAAACTATTGATCTCTCATGCTTCACTTAGATTATTTTGAGAGTCTTAAATAGCATGGCAATTTGCTTAAATAATCCTAATATGCTAGGTATTCAAGATTAGTATTTTTTTTCTTATGAGTGTTTTGAATACTAAGAGAAGTTTGATGCTTGATGATTGTTTTGAGATATGGAGGTAATAATATCAAAGTCATGCTAGTTGAGCAGTTGTGAATTTGAGAAATTCTTGTGTTGAAGTTTGCAAGTCCTATAGCATGCACGTATGGTAAACGTTATGTAACAAATTTGAAACATGAGGTGTTCTTTGATAGTCTTCCTTATGAGTGGCGGTCGGGGACGAGCGATGGTCTTTTCCTACCAATCTATCCCCCTAGGAGCATGCACGTAGTGCTTGGTTTTTGATGACTTGTATATTTTTGCAATAAGTATGTGAGTTCTTTATGACTAATGTTGAGTCCATGGATTATACGGACTCTCACCCTTCCATCATTGCTAGCCTCTTCGGTACCGTGCATTGACCTTTCTCACATTGAGAGTTGGTGCAAACTTGGCCGGTGCATCCAAACCCCGTGATATTATACACTCTTTCACACATAAACCTCCTTATATCTTCCTCAAAACAGCCACCATACCTACCTATTATGGCATTTCCATAGCCATTCCGAGATATATTGCCATGCAACTTTCCACCATTCCGTTTATCATGACATATTCATCATTGTCATATTGCTTAGCATGATCATGTAGTTGACATAGTATTTGTGGCAAAGCCACCGTTCATAATTTTCATACATGTCACTCTTGATTCATTGCATATCCCGGTACACCGCCGGAGGCATTCATATAGAGTCATCTTTTGTTCTAGTATCGAGTTGTAATCATTGAGTTGTAAATAAATAGAAGTGTGATGATCATCATTTTCTAGAGCATTATCCCAAATAAAAAAAGAGAAAGGCCATAAAAAAAGATAAGGCCCAAAAAAATAGAAGGGACAATGCTACTATCCTTTGCCACACTTGTGCTTCAAAGTAGCACCATAATCTTCATGATAGAGAGTCCTTTGTTTTGTCACTTTCATATACTAGTGGGAATCTTTCATTATAGAACTTGGCTTGTATATTCCAACAATGGGCCTCCTCAAGTGCCCTAGGTCTTTGTGAGCAAGCAAGTTGGATGCACACCCACTTAGTTTCTTTTGTTGAGCTTTCATACATTTATAGCTCTAGTGCATCCGTTGCATGGCAATCCCTACTCCTTGCATTAACATCAATCGATGGGCATCTCCATAGCCCATTGATTAGCCTCGTTGATGTGAGACTTTCTTTTTTTGTCTTCTCCACATAACCCCCATCATCATATTCTATTCCACCCATAGTGCTATGTCCATGGCTCGTGCTCATATATTGCGTGAAAGTTTATAGGTTTGAGATTACTAAAGTATGAAACAATTGCTTGGCTTGTCATCGGGGTTGTGCATGATGAGAGCATTCTTGTGTGACGAAAATGGAGCATGACTAAACTATATGATTTTGTAGGGATGAACTTTCTTTGGCCATGTTATTTTGAGAAGACATAATTGCTTTGTTAGTATGCTTGAAGTATTATTATTTTTATGTCAATATGAACTTTTATCTTGAATCTTTCGGATCTGAATATTCATGCCACAATTAAGAAGAATTACATTAAAATTATGCCTAGTAGCATTCCACATCAAAAATTCTGTTTTTATCATTTACCTACTCGAGGACGAGCAGGAATTAAGCTTGGGGATGCTTGATACGTCTCCAACGTATCTATAATTTTTGATTGCTCCATGCTATATTATCTACTGTTTTGGACATTATTGGGCTTTATTATCCAGTTTTATATTATTTTTGGGACTAACCTATTAACCGGAGGCCCAGCCCAGAAATGCTGTTTTTGCCTATTTTAGGGTTTCGAAGAAAAGGAATATCAAACGGAGCCAAAACCCTAATTCCACCGCTGTAAATTTTTGTATCCACGAGATCCCATCTTGGGCCTGTTCCGGAGCTCCGCCGGAGGGGGTATCCATCACGGAGAGCTTCTACATCAACACCATAGCCTCTCCAATGAAGTGTGAGTAGTTTACCTCAGACCTTCGGGTCCATAGTTATTAGCTAGATGGCTTCTTCTCTCTTTTTGGATCTCAATACTATGATCTCCCCCTCTCTTGTGGAGATCTATTCGATTTAATCTTCTTTTTGCAGTGTGTTTGTTGAGACCTATGAATTGTGGGTTTATGATCAAGTTTATCTATGAACAATATTTGAATCTTCTCTGAATTCTTTTATGTATGATTGGTTATCTTTGCAAGTCTCTTCGAGTTATCAGTTTGGTTTGGCCTACTAGATTGATCTTTCTTGCAATGGGAGAAGTGCTTAGCTTTGGGTTCAATCTTGCGGTGTCCTTTCCCAGTGACAGTAGGGGCAGCAAGGCACGTATTGTATTGTTGCCATCGAGGATAACAAGATGTTTTTTTTATCATATTGCATGAATTTATCCCTCTACATCATGTCATCTTGCTTAAGGCATTACTCTGTTTTCATGAACTTAATACTCTAGATGCATGCTGGATAGCGGTCGATGAGTGGAGTAATAGTAGTAGATGCAGGAAGGAGTCGGTCTACTTGCCTCGGACGTGATGCCTATATACATGATCATACCTAGATATTCTCATAACTATGCTCAATTCTGTCAATTGCTCAACAGTAATTGGTTCACCCACCGTAAAATACTTATGCTCTTGAGAGAAGCCACTAGTGAAACCTATGGCCCCCGGGTCTATCTTCATCATATTAATATTCCAATACTTAGTTATTTCCTTTGTTTTTTACTTTGCTTTTATTTTACTTTGCATCTTTATCACAAAAATACCAAAAATATTATCTTATCATATCTATCAGATCTCACTCTCGTAAGTGACCGTGAAGGGATTGACAACCCCTTATCGCGTTGGTTGCGAGGAGTTATTTGTTTTGTGTAGGTACTAGGGACGCGCACGCAACCTCCTACTGGATTGATACCTTGGTTCTCAAAAACTGAGGGAAATACTTACGCTACTTTGCTGCATCATCCTTTCCTCTTCGGGGAAATTCAACGTAGTGCTCAAGAGGTAGCAACTAAGCATACACGCAAACGTGTACGATCAAGATTAGGGACTCACGAGAAGATATCACAACACAACTCTATAAATAAAATAAGTCATACAAGCATCATATTGCAAGCCAGGGGACTCGAGGGCTCGAATACAAGAGCTCGATCATAGACGAGTCAGCGGAAGCAGCAATATCCGAGTACAAACATAAGTTAAACAAGTTTGCCTTAAGAAGGCTAGCACAAACTGGGATACATATCGAAAGAGGCACAGGCCTCCTGGCGGGGATCCTTCTAAACTACGCCTGGTCGTCGTCAGCGGCCTGCACGTAGTAGTAGGCACCTCCAGTGTAGTAGGAGTCGTCGTCGATGGTGGCGTCTGGCTCCTGGACTCCATCGTCTGTTTGCAAAAATCGGGTATAGAAAGGGTAAAAGGGGGGAAGCAAAGCAACTGTGAGTACTCATCCAAAGTACTCGCAAGCAAGGAGCTACACTACATATACATTGGTATCAAATGAAAGGGGTAGTATATGTGGACTGAACTGCAGAATGCCAGAATAAGAGGGGGATAGCTAGTCCTAACGAAGACTACGCTTCTGGCAGCCTCCATCTTGCAGCATGTAGAAGAGAGTAGATGGTAAGTTCACCAAGTATCATCGCATAGCATATTCCTACCCGACGATCTTCTCCTCGTCGCCTGTTAGAGAGCGATCACCGGGTTGTATCTGGCACATGGAAGGGTGTGTTTTATTTAGTATCCGGTTCTAGTTGTCATAAGGTCAAGGTACAACTCCGGGTCGTCCTTTTACCGAGGGACACGACTATTTGAATAGATAAACTTCCCTCTGGGGTGCACCACATTTCCCAACACGCTAGATCCCCTTTGGCCGGACACACTTTCCTGGGTCATGCCCGGCCTCGGAAGATCAACACATCGTAGCCCTACCTAGGCATAACAGAGAGGTCAACACGCCGGTCTAAATCCTATGGCGCAGGGGTCTGGGCCCATCGCCCATTGCACACCTGCACGTTGCGAACGCGGCCGGCGAGCAGACCTAGCCTCCCTTATACAAGAGCAGGCATTCCAGTCCAACCCGACACGCGCCGCCCAGTCACTAACGTCAAGAAGGCTTCGGCTGATACCACGACATCGAGTGCCCATAACTGTTCCCGCGTAGTTGGTTAGTGCGTATAGGCCAATGGCCAGACTCAGATCAAATACCCAGATCTCGTTAAGCGTGTTAATTGAATTAACCACGGACGCCGACCGGGGCCAGTCCCACCTCTCTCCTAGGTGGTCTCCACCTACCCTGTTGCTCCGCCACAAAGGTTCACTCAGAGGGCCATCAGGACAAACGTCCTTTTGGACCCAATCTGTGAATCACTCGCGGGTACTCTACGAGCCGACCCGACTTTAGTCACCACAAGTATCATATAATATGTATATAAGTATATACCCGTGATCACCTCCCGAGTGATCATGGCCCGATAGTATAGCATGGCAGACGGACAAGAATGTAGGGCCACTGATGGAATACTAGCATCCTACACTAAGCATTTAGGATTGCAGGTAAGGTAACAACAGTAGTAGCATGGACAGGCTATGCATCAAAATAGGATTAACGGAAAGCAGTAAAATGGTACACTACTCTAATGCAAGCATTAGAGAGAAGAATAGGCGATATTTGGTGATCAAGGGGGGGGGGGCTTGCCTTGTTGCACTGGCAAGTAGGGGTCGTCAACAACGTAGTCGGTCGGGGCACCAGTAGCGGCGTCAGTCTCATAGTCTACCGGAGAGAAGATAGGGAAGAAACAATAAATACAATGCAAACTGATGCATATCAATGCATGACATGACAAGTAACGGTGCTAGGTGTGCCCTAACGCAGCAGGAGGTGATACCGGCGAAGGGGGAAAACATCCGGAAAAGTATCCTCGAAGTTTCGCGTTTTCAGACAGATGAACCAGAGGGGAAAAGTTGTGTGCTTGCTATGATAGCGATGTGTGGCGGACGAATGGGCTGCGTATCCGGATTCGGCTCGTCGTTCTGAGCAACTTTCATGTACAAAGTTTTCCCATCCAAGCTACGGCTTATTTTATATTAATTTTAAAAGATTTAAATTGTTTTTAGCATTTATTTAATTACTTTAATTCAACATTATCCAGAATAGTGCTTGCTGATGTCAGCATCACGTCAGCAGTCAACTGTGACCGTTGACCGGTCAAACTGACGTGTGGGTCCTACATGTCATAGGCTGAAGACTAATTATTTGTTAACATTTAATTAGCAGGTTAATTAGAGTTAATTAGTTAACTAAGCAGTGTTAATGAAGTTAATTCATTAATTATTATTTTAATCATTATTTATTTATTTAATTCTTTTAATTAATTTTTTTAACAAACGTTCTGGGGCGCGGGGCCTACTTGTCATAGGCCCATGGCCTTAACGGGTGCGTGGGTTCGGGCAGAACCGGGCGAAGGGTGCCTAGGCGGGTGCTCGCCTGCAGGGATTGCGGCGGGGCAAGGCCAGTGGCCAGGCGGGTGCACCCAGGTAGGTGCGTGAGCGGGAGGGCGCGGCCAGCGCCGGCGAGTGGCGGAGCCAGACCGGCAGGAACGGCGCCGGGTCCTAGCGGGGGGAGGCTCGGGCAGCACGGGGAAGCAGCAAGGGAGAGCTGCGGGTGGAGGCGGGCACGACGATGGCGGCGGCCAGCGGCATTAGCAGGGGTAGCAGCAGCATCACGCAGCGGTGGAGCGCGACGGAAGGAGGAGCCAGCGGCAGCGTCGAACGGCGGCAGCAGCAGTAGAGGCGGGACGGCGCGGTCGGAGCGGGGCGGAACCCGTGGCGGGCATAGCCGGGCGTGGCCAGAGGTGCTGGCGACGGCAACTGAGCGGCGAGGCGCACGGGTCGGCAGTGGGAGCAGCGGGGCGCGGCCGCAGGCGGGCTAGGCGGCTTCGAGCGTGCGACCCAGCGAGGCCGCAGCAGCGGGCGCCGACCGGAGCACAGCCGCGGACGCGGTGACTGCGGGCGCGAGCGGTGCAAGTGCGCGGTGAGCAGGGGGAAGAGAGGCGGGGCTCACTAGGGCCGTAGGGCAATGGCAGCGGGGCTTGAGGTGGGGGACGGGGACGATGCGCGCAGGGGAGGCAGTCCGGCGGGGAAGGCTCGGCGAGGTGGCCTCCGGCGAGGTCCAGCGGTGGGGCGGCGTCGAGCGAGGGCGAAGGGATCGGGGCGCCAAGGAGCAGCTTTCGACGATGGGGATCGGGGCAGTTGCTCGATCCAAATGGGGGGGGAGTGAGAGTCGTGGGTGAGGATTAGGGTTCGGGAGAGTGGGAGGGAGGTTATGTAGTGGGGTGGCCGGTTGGGCCGGGTGTGTGGCCAGCTGGGCCACATATGGCCAGTTGGGGGGGGGGTTCCTTTTTTGTAATTGTTTGTTTTCTGTTTTATTTCTTTTCTTTTATTTATTTTCTTTTACTATTTTAATTCAACTGAGGGCATTTAAGTATTTTATAAATTTGTGTTTTCTTTACTATAATTACCTTTGTAATATTCGGCACAAACCGAACATTTTTGTTTCGATGTTTGAAAACTGTTGATGTTTGACAATATTTAAATTTTGAATTTGAAAAGTTTCGAACCGACGCGAGATTAAACAGTGACGGAGGTGACGTGGCATATGTAGCATAGGTTTATTGTAGCATAATTATCCGGGCGTTACAAAACTCCTCCACTACAAGAAATCTCGTCCCGAGATTTAGGAGGTAGAAGGAAACAGTGCGGGGTATTCATCACGCAGGCGGTCCTCGTGCTCCCAAGTGGCTTCATCTTCAGAGTGATGCGACCACTGGACCTTGAGGAACTTGATCACCTTCTGACGTGTGCGGCGTTCAGCTTGGTCGAGAATGCGGACCAGATGTTCTTTATAGGAGAGGTCCTATTGCAATTCAAGCACTTCATGATCCACTGCTCGGATTGGGTTCTTGAAGCAACGGCGGAGCTGTGACATGTGGAACACATCGTGAACCTGAGAAAGGTTCGGCGGAAGCTCCAGTTGATATGCCACTTTTCCACGCCTTTCGAGAATAGTGAATGGGCCAATATAGCGAGGAGCTAGCTTGCCCTTGTTCCCGAAGCGGTGAGCACCCTTCATTGGTGTAACTCGAAGATAAGCCTTTTCGCCAGGTTGATAGTGAAGGAAATATGCCCTAGAGGCAATAATAAAGTTGTTATTTATATTTCCTTATATCATGATAAATGTTTATTATTCATGCTAGAATTGTATTAACCGGAAACTTAGTACATGTGTGAATACATAGACAAACATAGTGTCACTAGTTTGCCTCTACTTAACTAGCTCGTTGGATCAATGATGGTTATGTTTCCTAACCATAGACATGAGTTGTCATTTGATTAACGGGATCACATCATTAGAGAATGATGTGATTGTATTGACCCATCCATTAGCTTAGCACGATGATCGTTTAGTTTATTGCTATTGCTTTCTCCATAACTATACATGTTCCTATAACTATGAGATCATGCAACTCCTGAATACCGGAAGAACACTTTGTGTGCTACCAAATGTCACAACATAACTGGGTGATTATAAAGGTGCTCTACAGGTGTCTCCGATGGTGTTTGTTGAGTTGGCATGGATCAAGATTAGGATTTGTCACTCCGATTGTCAGAGAGCTATCTCTGGGCCCTCTCCGTAATGTACATCACAATAAGCCTTGCAAGCAATGTAGCTAATGAGTTAGTTATGGGATGCAGCATTACGGAACGAGTAAAGAGACTTGCCGGTAACGAGATTGAACTAGGTATTGAGATACCGACGATCGAATCTCGGGCAAGTAACATACTGATGACAGAGGGAACAACGTATATCGTTATGCGGTTTGACCGATAAAGATCTTCGTAGAATATGTAGGAACCAATATGAGCATCCAGGTTCCGCTATTGGTTATTGACCGGAGATGAGTCTCGGTCATGTCTACATAGTTCTCTAACCCGTAGGGTCCGCCCGCTTAACATTCGGTGACGATCGGTATTATGAGTTTATGAGTTTTCATGTACCGAAGATAGTTTGGAGTCCCGGATGTGATCATGGACATGACGAGGAGTCTCGAAATGGTCGAGACATAAAGCTTGATATATTGGACGGCTATATTCGGACACCGGAAGTGTTCCGGATGATTTCGGAGAAAACCGGAGTGCCGGAGGGGTTACCGGAACCCCCCGGGAAGTATTGGGCCTTAGTGTGCCTTAGGGGAGAGAGAGGGCAGCAGCCCACGAGGTGGCGCGCCCCCCTCCCATGGGGAGTCCGAATTGGACTAGGAGAGGGGGGTGCGACCCCTCTTTCCCTCTCCATCTCCCTCCCTCTCTTTCCTTCCCCGTTCCCTCTTCCTAGTAGGACTAGGAAAGGATGAATCCTCTTCCTAGTAGGAAGAGGATTCCTCCTCTCCTTGGGGCGCACTAAGGCCGGCCGGCCTCCCCCCTTGCTCCTTTATATACGGGGGCCGGGGGGCACCCTAGGACACATAAGTTGATTGTTCCAAGCCGTGTGCGGGGCCCCCGTCCATCATATTCCACCTCGGTCATATCATAGCGGTGCTTAGGCGAAGCCCTGCGTCGGTAACATCATCATCAACATTATCACGCCGTCTTGCTGACGGAACTCTCCCTCGAAGCTCTACTGGATCGTGAGTTCGTGGGACGTCACCAAGCTGAACGTGTGCAGATCACGGAGGTGTCGTACGTTCGGTACTAGGATCGGTCGATCATGAAGACGTACGACTACATCAACCGCGTTTTCATAACGCTTCCGCTTACGGTCTACGAGGGTACATAGATAATACTCCCCCCTCTCGTTGCTATGCATCACCATGATCTTGCGTGTGCGTAGGAAAATTTTGAAATTACTACGTTCCCCAATAGTGGCATCCGAGCCAGGTTTATGTGTAGATGTCATATGCACAAGTAGAACACAAAGGAGTTGTGGGCGTGGGTATATACATATTGCTTGCCGTCACTAGTTGATTCTTGATTCAACGGCATTGTTGGATGAAGCGGCCCAGACTGACATTATGCATACGCTTACGCGAGACTGGTTCTACCGACGTGCTTCGCACACATGTGGCTAGTGGGTGTCTGTTTCTCCATCTTTATTTAATTTATATTCAGTGAACAAGGTTCTTTCTGAAGATCAAAAAGCAATCACTATACCGCGTTGTGGTTTTTTGATGCGTAGGTAAGAACGGTTCTTGCTCAGCCCATAGCAGCCACGTAAAACATGCAACAACAAAGTAGATGACGTCTAACTTGTTTTTGGAGGGCATGTTGTGATGTGATATGGTTAAGACATGATGCTAAATTTTATTGTATGAGATGATCATGTTTTGTAACACAGTTATCGGCAACTGGCAGGAGCCATATGGTTGTCGCTTTATTGTATGAAATGCAATCGCCATGTAGTTGCTTTACTTTATCACTAAGCGGTAGCGATAGTCGTGGAGGCAATAGTTGGCGTGACGACAACGATGCTTCGGTGGAGATCAAGCTGTCAAGCCGGTGACGATGGTGATCATGACGGTGCTTTGGAGATGGAGATCACAGGCACAAGATTATGATGGCCATATCATATCACATATATTGATTGCATGTGATGTTTATCCTTTATGCATCTTATTTTTCCTAGTTCGACGGTAGCATTATAAGATGATCTCTCACTAAATTTCAAGGTATAAGTGTTCTCCCTGAGTATGCACCATTGCTACACTTCATCGTGCCGAGACACCACGTGATGATCGGGTGTGATAAGCTCTACGTTCACATACAACGGGTGCAAGCCAGTTTTGCACACGCAGAATACCCGGGTTAAACTTGACGAGCCTAGCATACGCAGATATGGCCTCGGAACACTGAGACTGAAAGGTCGAGCATGAATCATATAGTGGATATGATCTTCTATGTCTTGAGCTTGCATTGGTTTTCCCCGAAGAGGAAGGGATGATGCAGCAGAGTAGTGTAAGTATTTCCCTCAGTTTTTGAGAACCAAGGTATCAATCCAGTAGGAGGCCACGCTCAAGTCCCTCGTACCTGCACAAAGCGATAGCTACTCGCAACCAACGCGATTAGGGGTTGTCAATCCCTTCACGGTCACTTACGAGAGTGAGATCTGATAGATATAATATTTTTGGTATTTTTGGTATAAAGATGCAAAGTAACAAGTAAAAGCAAAGTAAAAAAGCAAAGCAAGATTAAAGTGATGGAGATTGATATGATGAGAATAGACCCGGGGGCCATAGGTTTCACTAGTGGCTTCTCTCAAGAGCATAAGTATTCTATGGTGGGTGAACAAATTACTGTTGAGCAATTGATAGAATTGAGCATAGTTATGAGAATATCTAGGCATGATCATGTATATAGGAATCACGTCCATGACAAGTAGACCAAAACGATTCTACATCTACTACTATTACTCCACTCATCGACCGCTATCTAGCATGCATCTAGAGTATTAAGTTAAAATAGAGTAATGCCTTAAGCAAGATGGCATGATGTAGAGAGATAAATTCATGCAATATGAAATAAACCCCATCTTGTTATCCTCGATGGCAACGATGCAATACGTGCCTTGCTGCCCCTTCTGTCACTGGGAAAGGACACCGCAAGATCGAAGCCAAAGCTAAGCACTTCTCCCATGGCAAGAACTACCAATCTAGTTGGCCAAACCAAACGGATAATTCGAAGAGACTTGCAAAGATAACCAATCATACATCAAAGAATTCAGAGAAGATTCAAATATTATTCATAGATAGACTTGATCATAAACCCACAATTCATCGGTCTCAACAAACACACTGCAAAAAAAAGATTACATCGAATAGATCTCCACAAGAGAGGGGGAGAACTTTGTATTGAGATTCAAAGAGAGAGAAGAAGCCATCTAGCTACTAACTATGGACCCGAAGGTCTGAGGTAAACTACTCACACTTCATCGGAGAGGCTATGATGATGTAGAAGCCCTCCGTGATGACGGCCCTCTTCCGGCAGAGCTCCAGAACAGGCCCCAAGATGGGGTCTCGTGGATACAGAAAGTTGCGGTGGTGGAATTAGGTTTTTGGCTCCTGTTCTGATCATTTGGGGGTACGTGTGTATATATAGGAGGAAGAAGTACGCCGGAGGAGCACCGAGGGGCCCATGAGGTAGGGGGCGCGCCCTAGGGGGCGCCCCCACCCTCGTGACCGCCTCTTTTATTCCTTGGAGCAGGGTCCAAGTCTCATGGATCACGTTCGGTAAGAAAATCACGTTCCCAAAGATTTTATTCCGTTTGGACTCCGTTTGATATTCCGTTTCTTCCAAACACTGAAATAGGCAAAAAACAGCAATTCTGGGCTGGGCCTCCGGTTAATAGGTTAGTCCCAAAAATAATATAAAAGTGGAAAATAAAGCCCAATATAGTCCAAAACAGTAGATAATATAGCATGGAGCAATCAAAAATTATAGATACGTTGGAGACGTATCAGGCATCCCCAAGCTTAATTCCTGCTCGTCCTCGAGTAGGTAAATGATAAAAAGAGAATTTTTGATGTGGAGTGCTACTTGGCATAATTTCGATGCAAATATTCTTAATTGTGGTATGATTATTCAGATTCGAAAGATTCAAGACAAAAGTTTATATTGACATAAAAAATAATAATACTTCAAGCATACTAACAAAGCAATTATGTCTTCTCAAAATAACATGGCCAAAGAAAGTTATCCCTACAAAATCATATAGTCTGGCTATGCTCTATCTTCACCACACAAAGTATTTAAATCATGCACAACCCCGATGACAAGCCAAGAAATTGTTTCATACTCTAACTTTTTCAAAACTTTTTCAATCTTCACGCAATACATGAGCGTGAGCCATGGATATAGCACTATAGGTGGAATAGAATGGTGGTTGTGGAGAAGAAAAAAAGGAGAAGATAGTCTCACATCAACTAGGCGTATCAACGGGCTATGGAGATGCCCATCAATAGATATCAATGTGAGTGAGTAGGGATTGCCATGCAATGGATGCACTAGAGCTATAAGTATATGAAAGCTCAAAAATAAACTAAGTGGGTGTGCATCAAACTTGCTTGCTCATGAAGACCTAGGGCAATTTGAGGAAGCCCATCATTGGAATATACAAGCCAAGTTCTATAATGTAAAATTCCCACTAGTATATGAAAGTGATAACATGAGAGACTCTCTACTATGAAAATCATGGTGCTACTTTGAAGCACAAGTGTGGTAAGAGGATAGTAACATTGTCCCTTCTCTCTTTTTCTCTCATTTTTTATTTGGGCCTTTTCTCTCTTTTTTTAATTTTATGGCCTCTTTTTATTTGGGCTTCTTTGGCCTCTTTTATTTATTTTTTGTCCGGAGTCTCATCCCGACTTATGGGGGAATCATAGTCTCCATCATTCTTTCCTCACTTGGGACAATGCTCTAATAATGATGATCATCACACTTTTATTTTTCTTACAACTCAACAATTACAACTTGATACTTAGAACAAAATATGACTCTATATGAATGCATCCGGCGGTGTACCGGGATATGCAATATGACAATGATGGAGTGTGTCATGATGAACTAGATGGTGGAAAGTTGCATGGCAATATATCTCGGAATGGCTATGGAAATGCCATAATAGGTAGGTATGGTGGCTATTTTGAGGAAGGTATATGGTAGGTGTATGATACCGGCGAAAGGTGCGGTATTAGAGAGGCTAGCAAAGGTGGAAGGGTGAGAGTGCGTATGATCCATGGACTCAACATTAGTCATAAAGAACTCATATACTTATTGCAAAAATCTAGAAGTTATCAAAGCAAAGTATTACGCGCATGCTCCTAGGGGGATAGATTGGTAGGTAAAGACCATCGGTCGTCCCCGACCGCCACTCATAAGGAAGACAATCAATAAATAAATCATACTCCGACTTCATCACATAACGGTTCACCATACGTGCATGCTATAGGAATCACAAACTTTAACACAAGTATTCTTTAAATTCACAACTACTCAACTAGCATGACTTTAATATTATCACCTCCATATCTCAAAACAATTATCATGCTTCAATCTTTTCTTAGTATTCAACACACTCAAAAGAAAGTTTCACAAATCTTGAATACCAAGCATATTATTATTAAGCAAATTACCATGCTATCAAGAGACTCTCAAAATAATTTAAGTGAAGCATGAGAGATCAATAGTTTCTTTAAAACAAATCCACCACCGTGCTCTAAAATATCTAAGTGAAGCACATAGAGCAAAATTATAACACTCAAAAGATATAAGTGAAGCACATAGAGCAAAACTACTTAGCTCAAAAGATATAAGTGAAGCACATAGAGCAAAACTACTTAGCTCAAAAGATATAAGTGAAGCACATAGAGCAAAATTACTTAGCTCAAAAGATATAAGTGAAGCACATAGAGTATTCTATCAAATTTTAATTCATGTATTGCTCTCTCAAAAGGTGTGTACAGCAAGTATGATTGTGGCATACTAAGACACAAAGACACAAATAATACAAGACGCTCCAAGCAAAACACATATCATGTTGGTGAATAAAAATATAGCTCCAAGTAAATTACCGATGGAAGTGGACGAAAGAGGGGATGCCTTCCGGGGCATCCCCAAGCTTTGACTTTTTGGTGTCCTTGGATTATATTGGGGGTGCCATGGGCATCCCCAAGCTTAGTCTCTTGCCACTCCTTGTTCCATGATCCATCAAAAGAATTCACCCAAAACTTGAAAACTTCACAACACAAAACTCAAAATAGAAAACTCGTGAGCTCCGTTAGCGAAAGAAAACAAAAGACCACTTCAAGGTACTGTAATTAACTCATTATTTATTTATATTGGTGTTAAACCTACTGTATTCCAACTTCTCTATGGATTATAAACTATTTTATTAGCCATAGATTCATCAAAATAAGAAAACAACACACGAAAAACAGAATCTGTCAAAAACAGAACAGTCTGTAGTAATCTGTAGCTAGCGCAAGATCTGGAACACCAAAAATTCTAAAATAAATTTCTGGACGTGAGGAATTTATCTATTAATCATATTCAAAAATAATTAACTAAATAGCACTCTTCAAATAAAAATGACAGCAGTTCTCGTGAGCGCTATAGTTTCTGTTTTTTACAGCAAGTTCAACAAGACTTTCCCCAAGTCTTCCCAATGGTTCTACTTGGCACAAACACTAATTAAACACAAAAAAACACAACCAAAACAGAGGCTAAATAATTTATTTATTACTAGGCAGGAGCAAAAAGCAAGGAATAAAAATAAAATTGGGTTGCCTCCCAACAAGCGCTATCGTTTAACGCCCCTAGCTAGGCATAAAAGCGAGGATAGATCTAGGTATGGCCATCTTTGGTTTTGGAGAAAAATAGAGAAAACTTGTTATCTATGGAATTAATCTTTCTATTTTGACAGAGCACATGTCCATTAATGGTAGAAGAAAGATTAAGAATGTTGCGGAAATTGGCATCTAGGCTAGCTTTTATCTCTTTAATAGATTCGTTTTGGTAAGAAAGCAAGAGAGATGTAATTTCTGTTTTCTCATTAATGGGGTGCCCAAATATTGTTTTCATCCTCTCATAGGTATCTATGGGTTCCCCTTCAAGAAAACCCCCCTCGAAAATAGAATCTAAGACTTGTTTGAACGAAGCGGGTAGCCCAACATAAAAGCTTTTTAAGTAAACCTCAATTTGATATTGGGGTACATAGCTAGCCCGGATCCTTAACAGCCTATCCCAAGCATCTTTCAAAGATTCATAAAGTAAATAACGAAAAATTCCAGAATCATCTTCATCAAAATTACTAAGGTTCTCATTGATAACTCCAGCAAGTTGTTCTATAGCATTCCGTTTTATGAGTTTAGATAAGATAGCAGGATTGTCTAAAGCACTAGAACTTGGGAGAGAACCCCCAACTCTTTTTGGTTCTGACATGGCGAGGTAAAAAAGGCAAACAGAAAAAGAGAGGGAGGATAGAGAGAGAGAGGGCGAATAAAACGGCAAGGGTGAAGTGGGGGAGAGGAAAACGAGAGGCAAATGGCAAATAATGTAATGCGAGAGATAGGGATTGTGATGGGTACTTGGTATGTTGACTTTTTGCGTAGACTCCCCGGCAACGGCGCCAGAAATCCTTCTTGTTACGTCTTGAGCTTGTGTTGGTTTTCCCCGAAGAGGAAGGGATGATGCAGCAGAGTAGCGTAAGTATTTCCCTCAGTTTTTGAGAACCAAGGTATCAATCCAGTAGGAGGCCACGCTCAAGTCCCTCGTACCTGCACAAAGCGATAGCTACTCGCAACCAACGCGATTAGGGGTTGTCAATCCCTTCACGGTCACTTACGAGAGTGAGATCTGATAGATATAATATTTTTGGTATTTTTGGTATAAAGATGCAAAGTAAAAAGTAAAAGCAAAGTAAAAAAGCAAAGCAAGATTAAGTGATGGAGATTGATATGATGAGAATAGACCCGGGGGCCATAGGTTTCACTAGTGGCTTCTCTCAAGAGAATAAGTATTCTACGGTGGGTGAACAAATTACTGTTGAGCAATTGACAGAATTGAGCATAGTCATGAGAATATCTAGGCATGATCATGTATATAGGCATCACGTCCGTGACAAGTAGACCGAAACGATTCTGCATCTACTACTATTACTCCACTCATCGACCGCTATCCAGCATGCATCCAGAGTATTAAGTTAAAACAGAGTAACGCCTTAAGCAAGATGACATGATGTAGAGAGATAAATTCATGCAATATGAAATAAACCCCATCTTGTTATCCTCGATGGCAATGATGCAATACGTGCCTTGCTGCCCCTTCTGTCACTGGGAAAGGACATCGCAAGATTGAACCCAAAGCTAAGCACTTCTCCCATGGCAAGAACTACCAATCTAGTTGGCCAAACCAAACGGATAATTCGAAGAGACTTGGAAAGATAACCAATCATACATAAAAGAATTCAGAGAAGATTCAAATATTATTCATAGATAGACTTGATCATAAACCCACAATTCATCGGTCTCAACAAACACACCGCAAAAAGAAGATTACATTGAATAGATCTCCACAAGAGAGGGGGAGAACTTTGTATTGAGATCCAAAGAGAGAGAAGCCATCTAGCTACTAACTATGGACCCGAAGGTCTGAGGTAAACTACTCACACTTCATAGGAGAGGCTATGATGATGTAGAAGCCCTCCGTGATGACGGCCCTCTTCCGGCGGAGCTCCGGAACAGGCCCCAAGATTGGATCTCGTGGATACAGAAAGTTGTGGCGGTGGAATTAGGTTTCTGGCTCCTGTTCTGATCGTTTGGGGGTACGTGTGTATATATAGGAGGAAGAAGTACGCCGGAGGAGCACCGAGGGGCCCACGAGGCAGGGGGCGCGCCCCCACCCTCGTGACCGCCTCTTTTGTTCCTTGGAGCAGGGTCCAAGTCTCCTGGATCACGTTCGGTGAGAAAATCACGTTCCCGAAGATTTTATTCCATTTGGACTCCGTTTGATATTCCGTTTCTTCGAAACACTGAAATAGGCAAAAAACATCAATTCTGGGCTGGGCCTCCGGTTAATACGTTAGTCCCAAAAATAATATAAAAGTGGAAAATAAAGCCCAATATAGTCCAAAATAGTAGATAATATAGCATGGAGCAATCAAAAAGTATAGATACGTTGGAGACGTATCATGATCAGACATGGTTTAGTTGATATGGATCACGTGATCACTTAGATGATTAGAGGGATGTCCGTGTAAGTGGGAGTTCTTAAGTAATTTGATTAATTGAACTTTAATTTATCATGAACTTAGTACCTGATAGTATTTCTCATGTCTATGTTGTTGTAGATAGATGGCCCGTGCTGTTGTTCCGTTGAATTTTAATGCGTTCCTTGAGAAAGCAAAGTTAAAAGATGATGGTAGCAATTACACAGACTGGATCCGTAACTTGAGGATTATCCTCATTGCTACATAGAAGAATTACATCATGGAAGCACCGCTAGGTGCCAAACCCGCTGTAGGAGCAACACCAGATGTTATGAATGTCTGGCAGAGCAAAGCTAATGACTACTCGATAGTTCAGTGTGCCATGCTTTACGGCTTAGAACCGGGACTTCAACGGTGTTTTGAACATCATGGAGCATATGAGATGTTCCCGGAGTTGAAGTTAATATTTCAAGCAAATGCTCGGATTGAGAGATATGAAGTCTTGATACGTCTCCAACGTATCTATAATTTTTGATTGTTCCATGCTATTATATTATCAACCTTGGATGTTTTATATTCATTTATATGCTATTTTATATGATTTTTGGGACTAACCTATTAACCTAGAGCCCAGTGTCAGTTTCTGTTTTTTCCTTGTTTTAGAGTATCGCAGAAAAGGAAAATCAAACAGAGTCAAATTGACCTGAAACTTCACGGAACTTATTTTTGGAACGGAAGCAATCGAGGAGACTTGGAGTAGACGTCAGTGAAGCTTCAAGGTGGCCACGAGGTGGGGAGGCGCGCCTGCCCCCTGGGCGCGCCCCCACCCTCGTGGGCCCCTCGTGGCTCCCCTGACCGACTTATTTTGCCTATATATGTCCATATACCCTAAAAACATCAGAGAACATAATAGATCGGGAGTTCCGTCGCTAGAAGCCTCTGTAGCCACCGAAAACCAATCTAGACCCGTTCCGGCACCCTGCCGGAGGGGGGAATCCCTCTCCGGTGGCCATCTTCATCATCCCGGCACTCTCCATGACGAGGAGGGAGTAGTTCACCCTCGGGGCTGAGGGTATGTACCAGTAGCTATGTGTTTGATCTCTCTCTCTCTCGTGTTCTTGAGGTGGTACGATCTTGATGTATCGCAAGCTTTGCTATTATAGTTGGATCTTATGATGTTTCTCCCCCTCTAATCTCTTGTAATGGATTGAGTTTTCCCTTTGAAGTTATCTTATCAGATTGAGTCTTTAAGGATTTGAGAACACTTGATGTATATCTTGCATGTGCTTATCTGTGGTGACAATGGGATATCATGTGATCCACTTGATGTATGTTTTGGTGATCAACTTGCGAGTTTCATGACCTCGTGAACATATGCATAGGGGTTGGCACACATTTTCGTCTTGACTCTCTGGTAGAAACTTTGGGGCACTCTTTGAAGTTCTTTGTGTTGGTTGAAATAGATGAATCTGAGATTGTGTGATGCATATAGTATAATCATACCCATAGATACTTGAGGTGACATTGGAGTATCTAGGTGACACTAGGGTTTTGGTTGATTTGTGTCTTAAGGTGTTATTCTAGTACGAACTTGATGATAGATCGAACGGAAAGAATAGCTTTGTGTTATTTTACTATGGACTCTTGAATAGACCGATCAGAAAGGATAACTTTGAGGTGGTTTCGTACCCTACCATAATATCTTCGTTTGTTCTCCGCTATTAGTGACTTTGGAGTGACTCTTTGTTGCATGTTGAGGGATAGTTATATGATCCAATTATGTTATTATTGTTGACAGAACTTGCACTAGTGAAAGTATGAACCCGAGGCCTTGTTTCCTAGCATTGCAATACCATTTACGCTCACTTTTATCATTAGTTACCTTGCTGTTTTATATTTTCAGATTAAAAAAACCTATATCTATCATCCATATTGCACTCGTATCACCATCTCTTCGCCGAACTAGTGCACCTATACAATTTACCATTGTATTGGGTGTGTTGGGGACACAAGAGACTCTTTGTTATTTGGTTGCAAGGTTGTTTGAGAGAGACCATCTTCATCCTACGCCTCCCATGGATTGATAAACCTTAGGTCATCCACTTGAGGAAATTTCCTACTGTCCTACAAACCTCTGCACTCGGAGGCCCAACAACGTCTACAAGAAGAAGGTTGTGTAGTAGACATCAAGCTCTTTTCTGGCACCGTTGCCGGGGAGGTTAGTGCTTGAAGGTATATATTTAGATCTTGCAATTGAATTTTTTAGTTTCTTGTTTTATCACTAGTTTAGTTTATAAAAGAAAACTACACAAAATGGAATTGAGGGTGCCTCATATGCTTCATCTTTTTAATATCTTTCATGAAAATAAGGATTCTGATAATTGTGCTCAATTGCTGGAGAAAGAATGCATTAGAATGTTTGGCACTAAATCTTTGAATGATGAGCATGATTGAAATGTTATTAGTATGAACTCTTTGAATATCCATAGCACTAATGAGGATTGCACTAGTCATGATGAAAATGTCTCTTATAAGCATGTCAATTTTTGTGGAATACATAGAGTTTTCAAGTACACACCAAATAGGGAAGATAGATTTTGCAAGAGGCATAAGTATTTGGAAACTAAATGGTTGCAAGAAAGGCTAGATGATTGTGCTGAAAGATTCAATATTTATCGCCATCCTTGTGAACTTTGCAATGAACTTGGTCATTTAAAGCTACAATGCTATTTGTTTCATGATCAAATCGTGTAGAAAATTTGTGATAACTTGATTACCCTTGAGCATCATAAAGAGCTTAGTCTTCTTTTGGTGTATGAAGAAATGAAACGTATAACTAAGCATATTCCGAAATATAACCTTGAGAAATTCCTCGATATTGATCTAGAAGAAATTTTTATGTATTGCGTGGTGACTTGCATTGAAAATCCTTATATTGCCAATTACATAAAGTCAAGAAAACAAATAGAAGATGGAGAGAATACTAATGAAAGGGTAGAGACTTCCCAGTATCCTCATATTATTTCTTATGATGAATTAGGTAACGAGGAGGAGCCTTCTATTCAACCAATCTCATTAATAAGGAGCTCCAAAAAGAGGGTTAAACCCACACATGATCTGAAGAAGAAAAATAAAAGACGGAGAAGCAAAGGTAAAAAGGTATCCCTCGCAAATGATGTTGCTCCTATTACTCATTGTGATGATGATAATTGCTATACTATTGGTGCTATCCATACTATTAATAATGAGAGTGATTATGCTTATGATATTAAAAGGCCCAAGCTTGGGGATGCTATGTTTGATGAGAATGACAAGTTTGAGAATATATTTGCTGCAACTAATGTCTGTCCCAAGCTTGGGGAGGCTATGTTTAATGAAGATGATATTTCTGGCCTCCCAAGTTTTCATATGCAAATCTGTTATGATGATAGCATGCCTCCTACTTATGATGTTGATGAAAGTGGGTTTGGAAGAGTGTCAACTTTAGGAAGTAGTAATCCCACTATTTTGGAGGATGTTGAATCTTATTCTGATGATTATGAAAGTGGATTTGGAGAGGTCATGACTTTATTTAGTAATGATTCCACTATCTTTGAAGAGGTTTCAATTGATTATGACGAGAACCAAGTTGCTACTTATGATGATTATTGTGATGACACTTATGCTATAAAAAGTAGTGATGATTATATTTACAAAACTTGTCATGATTATGAGTACCCTTTTTCTGAACATTACTCTTTTAATGTGGAAACAATTTATAGTATCCAAGTCTTTTATGATACTCCCACTATTCCGAAAGAGAAGAAGTTTGCTTATGTGGAGAGTAATAAAAATTATATGGTTGTAGATCATGAAAAGAATGCTTTATGTGATGGTTATATTGTTGAATTTATTCATGATGCTACTGAAAATTATTATGAGGGAGGAGTATATGCTTGTAGGAATTGCAATAATATCAAGTTTCCTCTCTATGTGCTTAAAGTTCTGAAGTTATGCTTGTTTTGCCTTCCTATGCTAGTTGATTATTGTTCCCATAAATTGTTTGCTCACAAAATCCCTATGCATAGGAAGTGGGTTAGAATTAAATGTGCTAGTCATATTCTTCATGATGCTCTCTTTATGTCTCAATTCTTATCCTTTATGTGAGCATCATTGAAATCATCATGCCTATGCCTAGCCAGGGGCGTTAAACGATAGCGCTTGTTGGGAGGCAACCCAATTTTATTTTTGTTCCTGTTTAGTAATAAATAAATCATACATCCTCTGTTATGATTGTGTTTTTATGTTTTAATAAGTGTTTGTGCCAAGTAAAGCCTTTAGGATCTTCTTGGGTGATTGTTATTTGATCTTGCTGCAAAAAACAGAAAGTATGCGCTAACGAGAATAATTTTCATTTTTTACCAGAGATCGATAAAATACCCATTCCCATTGCAGTAGATTAATAAAAAAATTTCCTAGGACTTCCTAATTTCTCAGGATTTTTGGAGTTACAGAAGTATTCGAAACCTACAGATTACTACAGACTGTTCTTTTTTTGACAGATTCTGTTTTCTATGTGTTGTTTGCTTATTTTGATGAATCTATGAGTAGTATCGGAGGGTATGGACCATAGATAAGTTTGAATACAGTATATATTACACCAATATGAATTTAGTATGAGTCCACAACAGTACCAAAAGTGGTGATTTATTTTCTTATACTAACGGAGCTTACGAGTTTTCTGTTAAGTTTTGTGTTGTGAAGTTTTCAAGTTTTGGGTAGAGATTCGATGGATTATGGAACAAGGAGTGGCAAGAGCCTAAGCTTGGGGATGCCAAAGGCACCCCAAGGTAAAATCCAAGGACACCAAAAAGCCTAAGTTTGGGGATGCCCCGGAAGGCATCCCCTCTTTCGTCTTCGTTTATCGATAACTTTACTTGGAGCTACATTTTTATTCACCGCATGATATGTGTTTTGCTTGGAGCGTCATTTTATTTTCTTTTGCTTTGCTTGCTGTTTGAATAAAATGCCAAGATCTTAAATTCTTAAATGTTAGAGAGTCTTCACATAGTTACATAATTATTCAACTACTCATTGATCTTCACTTATATCTTTTGGAGTAGTTTGTCATTGCTCTAGTGCTTCACTTATATCTTTTTAGAGCACGGTGGTGGTCTTATTTTATAGAAATAGATGAACTCTCATGCTTCACTTATATCATTTTGAGAGTCCTAAACAGCATGGTAATTTTCTTTGGTTATGAATTTAGTCCTAATATGATAGGCATCCAAGAGGGATATAATAAAAACTTTCATATAAAGTGCATTGAATACTATGAGAAGTTTGATACTTGATGATTGTTTTGAGATATGAAGATGGTGATATTAGAGTCATGCTAGTTGAGTAGTTGTGAATTTGAGAAATACTTGTTCTAAAGTTTGTGATTCCCGTAGCATGCACATATGGTGAACCGTTATGTGATGAAGTCGGAGCATGATTTATTTATTGATTGTCTTCCTTATGAGTGGCGGCCAGGGACGAGCGATGGTCTTTTCCTACCAATCTACCCCCCTACGAGCATGCTCACAATACTCCGTTTCGATAACTAATAGATTTTTGCAATAAGTATGTGAGTTCTTTATGACTAATGTTGAGTCCATGGATTATACGCACTCTCACCCTTCCACCATTGCTAGCCTCTCTTGTGCCGCACAACTTTCGCCGGTACCATATCACCCACCATTTACCTTCCTCAAAACAGCCACCATACCTACCTATTATGGTATTTCCATAGCCATTCCGAGATATATTGCCATGCAACTTTCCACCATTCTGTTTATTATGACACGCTTCATCATTGTCATATTGCTTTGCATGATCATGTAGTTGACATCGTATTTGTGGCAAAGCCACCGTTCATAATTCTTTCATACATGTCACTCATGAGTCATTGCACATACCGGTACACCACCGGAGGCATTCATATAGAGTCATATTTTGTTCTAAGTATCGAGTTGTAATTCTTGAGTTGTAAGTAAATAAAAGTGTGATGATCATCATTATTAGAGCATTGTCCCAGTGAGGAAAGGATGATGGAGACTATGATTCCCCCACAAGTCGGGATGAGACTCCGGACGAAAATAAAAGAAAAAGAAAAAAAGAGGCCATAAAAAAGAGAAGGCCCCAAAAAAGAACAAAAATGAGAGAAAAAGAGAGAAGGGGCAATGCTACTATCCTTTTTCCACACTTGTGCTTCAAAGTAGCACCATGATCTTCATGATAGAGAGTCTCCTATGTTGTCACTTCCATATACTAGTGGGAATCTTTCATTATAGAACTTGGCTTGTATATTCCAATGACGGGCTTCCTCAAAATGCCCTAGGTTTTCGTGAGCAAGCGAGTTGGATGCACACCCACTTAGTTACTTTTTGAGATTTCATACACTTATAGCTCTAGTGCATCCATTGCATGGCAATCCCTACTCACTCACATTGATATCTATTTATGGGCATCTCCATAGCCCGTTGATACGCCTAGTTTATGTGAGACTATCTTCTCCTTTTTGTCTTCTCCACAACCACCATTCTATTCCACCTATAGTGCTATGTCCATGGCTCACGCTCATGTATTGCGTGAAGATTGAAAAAGTTTGAGAACATCAAAAGTATGAAACAATTGCTTGGCTTGTCATTGGGGTTGTGCATGATTTAAATATTTTGTGTGGTGAAGACAGAGCATAGCCAGACTATATGATTTTGTAGGGATAACTTTCTTTGGCCATGTTATTTTGAGAAGACATGATTACTTCGTTAGTATGCTTGAAGTATTATTGTTTTTATGTCAATATTAAACTTTTGTCTTGAATCTTATGGATCTGAATATTCTTGCCACAATAAATAAGATTACATGGATAAATATGTTATGTAGCATTCCACATCAAAAATTATGTTTTATCATTTACCTACTCGAGGACGAGCAGGAATTAAGCTTGGGGATGCTTGATACGTCTCCAACATATCTATAATTTTTGATTGTTCCATGCTATTATCTTATCAACCTTGGATGTTTTATATGCATTTATATGCTATTTTATACGATTTTTGGGACTAACCTATTAACCTAGAGCCCAGTGCCAATTTCCGGTTTTTCCTAGTTTTAGAGTATTGCAGAAAAGGAAAATCGAACGAAGTCCAATTAACCTGAAACTTCACGGAACTTATTTTTGGAACGGAAGCAATCCAGGAAACTTGGAGTAGACGACAGGGAAGCTTCAAGGTGGCCACGAGGTAGGAAGGCGCGCCCCACCCTCGTGGCTCCCCTAACCGACTTCTTTCGCCTATATATGTCCATATACCCTAAAAACATCAGAGAGCAGAATAGATCGGTAGTTCCGCCACTAGAAGCCTTTGTAGCCACCGAAAACCAATCTAGACCCGTTCCGGCACCCTGCCGGAGGGGGGAATCCCTCTCCGGTGGCCATCTTCATCATCCCGGCGCTCTCCAAGACGAGGAGAGAGTAGTTCACCCTCGGGCCTGAGGGTATGTACCAGTAGCTATGTCTTTGATCTCTCTCTCTCTCTCTCTCTCGTGTTCTTGAGGTGGTACGATCTTGATGTATCGCGAGCTTTGCTATTATAGTTGGATCTTATGATGTTTCTCCCCCTCTACTCTCTTGTAATGGATTGAGTTTTCCCTTTGAAGTTATCTTATCGGATTGAGTCTTTAAGGATTTGAGAACACTTGATGTATGTCTTGCATGTGCTTATCTGTGGTGACAATGGGATATCACGTGATCCACTTGATGTATGTTTTGGTGATCAACTTGCGAGTTCCGTGACCTCGTGAACTTATGCATAGGGGTTGGCACACGTTTTCGTCTTGACTCTCCGGTAGAAACTTTGGGGCACTCTTTAAAGTTCTTTGTGTTGGTTGAATAGATGAATCTGAGATTGTGTGATGCATATCGTATAATCATACGCACGGATACTTGAGGTGACATTGGAGTATCTAGGTGACATTAGGGTTTTGGTTGATTTGTGTCTTAAGGTGTTATTCTAGTACGAACTCTATGATATATCGAACGGAAAGAATAGCTTTGTGTTATTTTACTACAGACTCTTGAATAGATCAATCAGAAAGGATAACTTTGAGGTGGTTTCGTACCCTACCATAATCTCTTTGTTTGTTCTCCGCTATTAGTGACTTTGGACTGACTCTTTATTGCATGTTGAGGGATAGTTATATGATCCAATAATGTTATTATTGTTGAGAGAACTTGCACTAGTGAAAGTATGAACCCTAGGCCTTGTTTCCTAGCATTGCAATACCGTTTACGCTCACTTTTATCATTAGTTACCTTGCTGTTTTATATTTTCAGATTACAAAAACCTATATCTATCATCCATATTGCACTTGTATCACCATCTCTTTGCCGAACTAGTGCACCTATACAATTTACCATTGTATTGGGTGTGTTGGGGACACAAGAGACTCTTTGTTATTTGGTTGTAGGGTTGTTTGAGAGAGACCATCTTCATCCTACACCTCCCATGGATTGATAAACCTTAGGTCATCCACTTGAGGGAAATTTGTTACTGTCCTACAAACCTCTGCACTTGGAGGCCCAACAACGTCTATAAGAAGAAGGTTGTGTAGTAGACATCAAGTCTCCAATAAGTTCTATAGCTGCAAAAGGTTTTTGACAGGTTCAAGGAGTTGACTACGATGAGACCTTCTCACCCGTAGCGATGCTTAAGTCCGCCCGAATCATGTTAGCAATTGCTGCATTTTATGATTATGAAATATGGCAAATGAATGTAAAGACTGCATTCCTCAATGGATTTCTGGAAGAAGAGTTGTATATGATGCAACCTGAAGGTTTTATCGATCCAAATGGTACTAACAAAGTGTGCAAGCTCCAGCGATCCATCTATGGACTGGTGCAAGCATCTCTGAGTTGGAATAAACATTTTGGTAGTGTGATCAAATCTTATGGTTTTATACAGACTTTTGGAGAAGCCTGTATTTACAGGAAAGTGAGTGGGAGCTCTGTAACATTTCTAATTTATATGTGGATGACATATTGTTGATTGGAAATGATATAGAATTTCTGGATAGCATAAAAGGATACTTAAATAAGATTTTTTTCAATGAAAGACCTCAGTGAAGGTGCTTATATATTGGGCATCAAGATCTATAGAGATAGATCAAGACGCTTAATTGGACTTTCACAAAGCACATACCTTGATAAAGTTTTGAAGAAGTTCAAAATGGATCAAGCAAAGAAAGGGTTCTTGCCTGTGTTACAAGGTGTGAAGTTGAGTCAGACTCAATGCCCGGCCACTGTAGAAGATAGAGAGAAAATGAAAGGTGTTCCCTATGCTTCAGCCATAGGCTCTATCATGTATGCAATGCTGTGTACCAGACTTGATGTGTGCCTTGCTATTAGTTTAGCAGGGAGGTACCAAAGTAATCCAGGAGTGGATCACTGGACAACGGTCAAGAACATCCTGAAATACCTAAAAAGGACTAAGGATATGTTTCTCGTATATGGAGGTGACAAAGAGCTCGTAGTAAATGGTTACGTCGATGCAAGCTTTGACACTGATCCGGATGACTCTAAGTCACAAACCGGATACGTGTTTTTATTGAACGGTGGAGCTGTCATTTGGTGCAGTTCTAAGCAAAGCATCATGGCGGGATCTGTGTGTGAAGCGGAGTACATAGCTGCTTCGGAAGCAGCAAATGAAGGAGTCTTGATGAAGGAGTTCATATCCGATCTAGGTGTCATACCTAGTGCATTGGGTTCAATGAAAATCTTTTGTGACAGTACTGGTGCAATTGCCTTGGCAAAGGAATGTAGGTTTCACAAAATAACCAAGCATATCAAGAGACACTTCAATTCCATCCGCGATCAAGTCAAGGAGGGAGACATAGAGATTTGCAAGATACATACGGATCTGAATGTTGCAGACCAGTTAACTAAGCCTCTCTCACGAGCAAAACATGATCAACACCAAGACTCCATATGGGTGTTAGAATCATTACTGTATAATCTAGATTATTGACTCTAGTGCAAGTGGGAGACTGAAGGAAATATGCCCTAGAGGCAATAATAAAGTTGTTATTTATATTTCCTTATATCATGATAAATGTTTATTATTCATGCTAGAATTGTATTAACCGGAAACTTAGTACATGTGTGAATACATAGACAAACAGAGTGTCACTAGTTTGCCTCTACTTAACTAGCTCGTTGAATCAATGATGGTTATGTTTCCTAACCATAGACACGAGTTGTCATTTGATTAACAGGATCACATCATTAGAGAATGATGTGATTGACTTGACCCATCCGTTAGCTTAGCATGATGATCATTTAGTTTATTGCTATTGCTTTCTCCATAACTATACATGTTCCTATAACTATGAGATCATGCAACTCCCGAATACTAGAAGAACACTTTGTGTGCTACCAAATGTCACAACGTAACTGGGTGATTATAAAGATGCTCTACAGGTGTCTCCGATGGTGTTTGTTGAGTTGGCATGAATCAAGATTAGGATTTGTCACTCCGATTGTCAGAGAGGTATCTCTGGGCCCTCTCGGTAATGTACATCACAATAAGCCTTGCAAGCAATGTAGCTAATGAGTTAGTTACGGGATGTAGCATTATAGAACGAGTAAAGAGACTTGCCGGTAACGAGATTGAACTAGGTATTGAGATATTGACGATCGGATCTCGGGCAAGTAACATACCGATGACAAAGGGAACAACGTATACCGTTATGCGGTTTGACCAATATGAGCATCCAGGTTCCGCTATTGGTTATTGACCGGAGATGAGTCTCGGTGATGTCTACACATTTCTTGAACCCATAGGGTCCGCACGCTTAATGTTCGGTGACGATCAGTATTATGAGTTTTGATGTACCAAAGATAGTCCGGAGTCCCGGATGTGATCACAGACATGACGAGGAGTCTTGAAATGGTAGAGACATAAATATTGATATATTGGACGGCTATATTCGTACACCGAAAGTGTTCCAGATGATTTAGGAGAAAACCGAAGTGCCGGAGGGGTTACCAGAACCCCCCGAGGATGTATTGGGCCTTAGTGGGCCTTAGGGGAGAGAGATGGCAGCAGCCCAGGAGGTGGCACGCCCCCTCCCATGGGGAGTCCGAATTGGACTAGGGGAGGGGGCCCTCTTTCCCTCTCCCTCTCCCTCTCTTTTCCTCCCCTTCCCTCTTCCTAGTAGGAGTAGGAAAGGATGAATCCTCTTCCTAGTAGGAAGAGGATTCCTCCTCTCCTTGGGGCGCACCAAGGACGGCCGGCCTCCCCCTTGCTCCTTTATATACGGGGGCAGGGGGCACCCTAGGACACATAAGTTGATTGTTCCAAGCCGTGTGCGGTGCCCCCCTCCACCATATACCACCTCGGTCATATCGTAGTAGTGCTTAGGCGAAGCCCTGTGTCGGTAACATCATCATCGCCGTCATCATGCCGTCGTGCTGTCGGAACTCTCCCTCGAAGCTCTACCGGATCGTGAGTTCGTGGGACGTCACCAGCTGAACGTGTGCAGATCACGGAGGTGCCGTACATTCGGTACTAGGATCGGTCGATCGTGAAGACGTATGACTACATCAACCGCGTTGTCATAACGCTTCCGCTTACGGTCTACAAGGGTACGTAGACAATACTCTCCCCTCTCATTGCTATGCATCACCATGATCTTGCGTGTGCGTAGGAAAGTTTGAAATTTCTACATTCCCTAACAGATAGACCATGTCTTTGTGATGACGGTCATACTGACTTTTCTGACGCGACTGAGCAGTCTCGAGATTCTCACGAATAATGCAGACTTGTTCTTCAGCCTGTTGGATAATATCCGGACCGAAGAGTGGATGTTCCCCATTTTTTGACCAGTTCAGAGGGGTTCGACACTTTCGTCCATGTAACACTTCGAAGGGGGCCATGTTCAGACTAGCTTGATAGCTATTATTATAAGAGAACTCGGCATACAGAATATATTCCTCCCATTTCTTGCCGAAGGAAATTACAGAAGCTCAAAGCATGTCTTCGAGAACTTGGTTGACATGTTCAACTTGTCCTTGCGACTGAGGATGAAACGCAGTACTGAACGACAGATGAGTTCCCATAGCTTCTTGGAAACTTGCCCAGAATCTTGAAGTGAACAAGCTGCCACGGTCCGAACTGATAACCAGTGGAATACCGTGAAGTGAAACAATTCTAGACATGTAGAGAGTTGCAAGCTGACTAGCAGTGATTGTTTCTTTGACTGCCAGAAAATGTGCAACTTTAGAAAGCCGGTGAATGACGACAAGAATAGCATTATTAACTTTCTGCGATTTGGAAACCCAGTGACGAAGTCCATTTCAACATGGTCCCATTTCCATTCAGGAATAGTGATAGGTTGCAGAGTTCCAGCAGGCCTTTGATGTTCAGTTTTGATACGACGGCAAACGTCACACTCAGCAACATAACAAGCAATGTCTTGCTTCATATTAGACCACCAGAATATCTGACTGATGTCTTGGTACATCTTTATACTACCGGGGTGAACAGACAAAGGCGTATCATGAGCTTCTTGCATAACCTCCTGTGTCATATCCTAGCTTTCCTCTGAACATGGCACCACTAGGCGGCCCTTGAAGTAGAAGGTGCCATCATTAGCAATGGTGAAGAATGGGGGCTTTCCTTCTGCGAGGTAGCGCTTAATCTTGTGGGCTTGAGAGTCATACTTCTATATCATTTTGATGCTGTTCACAAGATCTGGTTTAGCAACCAGGGTATTGAGAGAACCCTGGGTAACAATGTGGAGGTTCATCTTGCGGCTCTCAGGAGGAGGGGGAGCGAGTGCACCAGGAGGGACAATATGAAGGTTCAGCTTTCTAAATTCTTCGACAAGCGAGGGCTGAACCTTTCGAACCTGAAGGTGGTTGCAGTAAGACTTGCGGCTCAAGGCATTAGCCATTACATTAGCCTTGCCTGGGGTATAGGATATACCCATGTTAAAGTCTGCAACAGTCTCCATCCATCTCTGCTGACGGAGGTTCAGGTTTGGCTGAGTAAACAGATACTTCAGACTTTGGTGGTCGGTGAAGATCTCGCAACGATTACCGAGAAGGTAATGTCGCCACTACTTCAAAGCATGAATGACAGCAGCAAGCTCGAGGTCGTGAACTGGGTAGTTTCTTTGTGAGGGCGTAGTTGATGAGAGGCATAAGCAATCACTCTGCGCTCTTGCATTAGGACACAGCCTAATCCTTAATGGGAAGCGTCGCAGTAAATGACGAAGTCCTTCTTAGTATCTGGTGGAGCAAGCACTAGGGCAGAAGTCAACTTGTCTTTGAGCGCCTGGAAACTTTCCTGACACTTGTCTGTCCATTGGAACTTGACACCCTTATGCAACAGGTTAGTCAGAGGCCTGGCGATCTTGGAGAAGTTCTCGACGAATCGACGACAATAGATGGCGAGACCGAGAAAACTTCTGACTTGCTTGACATTCTTGGGAGGAGTCCAATTGAGAATAGCCTGAACTCGTTCAGGGTTGACGGCAATACCATCCTTGGAGATGACATGCCCAAGATAGGTTACTTCGGGGAGCTAGAATTCACACTTGGAATACTTAGCGTAGAGTTGATGCTCTCGAAGCTTTTCCAGCACAAGACGAAGATGTTCAGCATGTTCTTCTTTGTTCTTGGAAAATACAAGGATATCATCTAGATAAACCACGACAAACTTGTCGAGGTAATCCATGAATATATAGTTCATCAGACGAGAGAAGGTGGCTGGAGCATTGGTTAAGCCGAATGACATGACGGTGTACTCGTATGTTCCATATCGAGTCATGAAGGCGGTCTTTGGGATATCCTCTTCACAAACACGGATCTGGTGGTAACCCAACCTCAAGTCGAGTTTGGAGAACACTGAGGAACCAGCCAGTTGATCATACAGATCATTGATCCGAGGGAGGGGATATTTGTTCTGAATAGTGGCTTGGTTAATAGGATGGTAGTCTTGGACTAATCGGTTCGTCCCATCCTTCTTCTTAACAAAGAGAGAAGGTGCTCCCCAAGGAGAGAAACTAGGGCGAATGAAACCTTTCCGAAGAGATTTGTTGATTTCCTCCTTAAGCTCAATGAGTTCATGCGGCGGCATCTTGTAGGGCCGTTTGGCTATAGGAGTGGTGACTGGTTTCAAGTCGATGATGAATTCAACAGCTCTAGCAGGGGGAATCCCTGGAAGTTCTTCCGGAAAGACGTCTTGGAATTCGTGAACGACGGGAATGTTTCAATGCTCTCGAGTGGTGTAGTGTTCAACGCATTCAAGGCATAAAGCCGTGCCTCAGCATTCTGGACCAGATGAGCATGGTAAGTAATTATTTCATCAGAAGGGTGTAGCAGATGGACGATCTTAGTGGCGCAAACTATAGAAGTAGTATGCGCTTTCAACCAATCCATTCCCAGAATGAGGTCAATGCTACTGGACTTTAGTACGATGGGAGAGACAAGGAATTCTAGTCCTTCGATTTCAACGGGAACGTTGTGACTAACCATAGAGGTTTGGCATTGGCCCGCAGGGGTGTGTACCACTATCGCAGTGTTCATCTCTTCATATTTAATGCCATGCATGAATGCAAACTCAGCTGATATGAATGAATGTGATGCTCCTGTATCAAATAAAACGGATGCTGGTACAGAATTTATGAGGAGTGTACCCATCACAGTAGCAGGCTGGTCTAGAAATTCATTGAGATCAACGTGGTTGGCATGAACACGACCATAAGACTTGGCATTGTTGTTGCGGGGTTGGTTGCTTCCACGGCTAGCTACGGGAAGGGCCAGTTGATTTTGGTTCTGGTTACATTCCCTAGTACGGTGTCCTGGTTGTCCACACCTGAAGCACAGACCATTATTGGGAGTGGGAACATGAGCTCGGGGTGGTGGAGCTGGAAGTCTTGACTGCCTAGTTGGTGGGGGAGGCAGACATGGTGCAGCATAGGACTGCCTTAGAGCAGGTGCAGTTGGATGGTACATGCTGTTGGGAATCCATACCCTATGCTTTTGCGAGGACGGGCCAGAAGATGAGCCCGTGTCACGGTTGCGCCTGTGAGAGTTCTACTGTTCCTGCAGACCAGTTTCGACATTGATGGCCTTGTTCACCAAGGTGGCGAAATCAGCAAAGTCATGCACTAGAAGTGCGAGCTTGATGTTAGCTTGGAGGCCATCACGGAACTTCTCATGTCTGCGTGCATCAGTTGCAATGTCTTCTTTGGCATAGCGGGATAAATCCAGAAACTCCCGCTGATAAGCTTCCACAGTTTTGTTGCCTTGGGTGAGGTTGCGGAACTCGCACTTCTTTCGGTCCATGACTCCCCGAGGAATGAAGTGGGCACGGAAAGCAGCTTGGAAGTCTGGCCAGGTGATGATTGTTCCAACCGACAGAGTACGCCTATGGCTGTCCCACCATTGAGCAGCGGGTCCTTTCAGGAAGAAGGAAGCAAAGGTGACACAGCTGGCAGGGGCTAAATCAGCAGACTCCATCTCATAGGTGATGTCATGGAGCCAGTCATCAGCATCCAGAGGCTGAGTTGAGCTGCGGTACACAGTTGGGTTGAGGCGCATGAAATCCTGCAGAGTCACTTGGGCTGGCTGTTGGTTCATATTGGGGTGAGGAAACCGAGCCATCATATTCTCCATGAACTGGCGATTCATCTCGAGCTGTTGGATCATACTAGCCATGTACTCAGGCTGAGGTGGGGCATAACCACCACAACCACCTGGTCTAACCATCCTTCTAAAATATAACAAAGGTAGTTCAACATTGAGAAATTTACAAAGACAAGCATCATTCACGATGAAGCATGCACAATGAAAGAAGCACGATAGATACTACATAGTAGTCGACATATCTTACAAAAGGGATCATGCATAGAGTTCGGTACATAGACTAAAGACATCATAGGTGGCACGCATGCTCGCGACGAAGGCACCTAATACTAATAAGCAAGACTATATCAGTCCCAGGAGGAACTGTGGAGGTAGGTGTAGCCTGACAGCTGGTAGTGACGTGACGGGAAGTCCTCCACGTCAGTAACCTGGGGTCCACGGATACTTTGATGCAGAACCCGACGCTCAAGTGGCAGAAGAGGACCAAGTGCGGGAGAGTATCCTCCCATATCTGGCCAGCCGACACCCTGGGGCATCACGGTCCTGGCTGGGTAGACCACAGAATGCGACAAATCACCAGATCAGACAAAGGGGTGCAACAGGGTCAGAGCACGGTAAAGGTGCTGATGGGTGGTGTACAACTCGTGGCGAAGAGCTCGGTTAGCTCTATCCAGCCCATCAGCATGCAGAACCATGTTCTGATGGTAGAAGGGCTCTCGGGTGACAGTGGAGTAGGCAGCAGTATAGTATCCCTCCGCTCCAACATCGGATGCGATAGCAATGTGCCTAAAAGGGGAGGTGTCCAACTCCCGATACTCTCCATGAAGACGTGTCAGAGCAGCATAAGTAGCATTGTGGACTGCCATGTCGATAGTCACCCCAACACCATGAGCATTGTGCAGCACGGTAGTGGAGTCATACTCCCGAGAGTAGAGGTGGACGATGGCACAGTACTGCTCCTGATACTGCTCATACATGGTGTACTCAGGGTGCCAGCGATAACCCAGATAGGTCATCATCTCAGCCAACACAGTAGGTGATCCTGAGACACCAATGGCCGTCGTGTGGCGCACGACCTACCTCGTGGGTTCCATCTAAAAACAAAGATGTTTCAAAGGAGTCAAATGACAGTGTGGATATTGTTCAATATACTACTCTAAGGAATAACTAGGGCTTATCCAACTTTGGGGTGAATGTTGTCACGGGATCCTAATGTTAGAGTTAGTAAATTCGTTTAACCCGAGTAGAAGAGAGATCAGAGTCCCAGAGTAAAGATCGAGGAGTAAACGATCCTAATACCACCCAAATGGCGACGTGGTCCCGTAAGACACACAACCATGTTAGTAAAAGTTTTGCAATGTCTAGGCTCGACTTCGGCCAAGGAGTGTGGAAGGGGGATTCCTACAGGCAGTCGGCTCTGATACCAACTTGTGACGCCCCCGATTCAATCGTACACTAATCATACACGCAAACTTGTATGATCAAGATCAGGGACTCACGGGAAGATATCACAACACAACTCTACAAATAAAATAAGTTATACAAGCATCATATTACAAGCCAGGGGCCTCGAGGGCTCGAATACAAGAGCTCGATCATAGACGAGTCAGTGGAAGCAGCAATATCTGAGTACAAACATAAGTTAAACAAGTTTGCCTTAAGAAGGCTAGCACAAACTGGGATACATATCGAAAGAGGCACATGCCTCCTGCCTGGGATCCTCCTAAACTACTCCTGGTCGTCATTAGCGGCCTGCACGTAGTAGTAGGCTCCTCCAGTGTAGTAGGAGTCGTCATCGACGGTGGCGTTTGGCTCCTGGACTCCATCGTCTGTTCGCAACAATCAGGTATAGAAAGGGGAAAGGGGGGAAGCAAAGCAACAGTGAGTACTCAACCAAAGTACTCGCAAGCAAGGAGCTACACTACATATGCATTGGTATCAAATGAAAGGGGTAGTATATGTGGACTGAACTGCAGAATGCCAGAATAAGAGGGGGATAGCTAGTCCTAATGAAGACTACGCTCCTGGCAGCCTCCATCTTGCAGCATGTAGAAGAGAGTAGATGGTAAGTTCACCAAGTATCATCGCATATCATATTCCTACCCGGTGATCCTCTCCTCGTCGCCCTGTTAGAGAGTGATCACCGGGTTGTATCTGGCACTTGGAAGGGTGTGTTTTATTTAGTATCCGGTTCTAGTTGTCATAAGGTCAAGGTACAACTCCGCGTCGTCCTTTTACCGAGGGACACGACTATTCGAATAGATAAACTTCCCTACAGGGGTGCACCACATTTCCCAACACGCTTGATCCCCTTTGGCCGGACACACTTTCCTGGGTCATGCCTGGCCTTGGAAGATCAACACGTCGCAGCCCTACCTAGGCACAACAGAGAGGTCAGCACGCCGGTCTAAATCCTATGGCGCAGGGGTCTGGGCCCATTGCCCATTGCACACTTGCACGTTGCGAACACGACCGGCGAGCAGAACTAGCCTCCCTTATACAAGAGCAGGCGTTCCAGTCCAACCCGGTGCGCGCCGCCCAGTCGATGATGTCAAGAAGGCTTTGGCTGATACCACGACGTCGAGTGCCGATAATTGTTCCCGCGTAGTTGGTTAGTGCGTATAGGCCAATGGCCAGACTCAGATCAAATACCCAGATCTCGTTAAGCGTGTTAACTGAATTAACCACGGACGCCGACTAGGGCCAGGCCCACCTCTCTCCTAGGTGGTCTCCACCTACCTTGTCGCTCCGCCACAAAGGTTCACTCAAAGGGCCGTCAGGACAAACGTCCTTTCGGACCCAATCCGTGAATCACTCACGTGTACTCTACGAGCCGACCCGACTTTAGACACCACAAGTATCATATAATATGTATATTAGTATATACCCGTGATCACCTCCCGAGTGATCACGACCCGGTAGTATAGCATGGCAGACGGACAAGAATGTAGGGCCACTGATGGAATACTAGCATCCTACACTAAGCATTTAGGATTGCAGGTAAGGTAACAACAGTAGTAGCATGGACAGGCTATGCATCAGAATAGGATTAACGGAAAGCAGTAACATGGTACACTACTCTAATGCAAGCATTAGAGAGAAGAATAGGCGATATTTGGTGATCAAGGGGGGGGGGCTTGCCTTGTTGCACTGGCAAGTAGGGGTCGTCAACAACGTAGTCGGTCGGGGCACCAGTAGCGGCGTCAGTATCGTAGTCTACCGGAGAGAATATAGGGAAGAAACAATGAATACAATGCAAACTGATGCATATCGATGCATGACATGACAAGTAACGGTGCTAGGTGTGCCCTAACGCAGCAGGAGGTGATACCGGTGAAGGGGGAAACATCTAGGAAAGTATCCCTGAAGTTTCGCATTTTCAGACAGATGAACCAGAGGGGAAAAGTTGCGTGTTCGCTATGCTAGGGATGTGTGGCCGGCGAACGGGATGTGTATCCGGATTCGTCTCGTCATTCTAAGCAACTTTCATGTACAAAGTTTTTCCATCTGAGCTATGGTTTATTTTATATTAATTTTAAAAGATTTAAATTATTTTTAGCATTTATTTAATTACTTTAATTCAACATTATCCAGAATAGTGCTTGCTGACGTCAGCATGATGTCAGCAGTCAACTGTGACCGTTGACCGGTCAAACTGACGTGTGGGTCCCACATGTCATAGGGTGAAGACTAACTATTTGTTAACATTTAATTAGCAAGTTAATTAGAGTTAATTAGTTAACTAAGTAGTGTTAATTAAGTTAATTAATTAATTAATATTATTTTAATTATTATTTATTTATTTAATTCTTTTAATTATTTTTTTAACAAACGTACTGGGGCGCGGGGCCTACTTGTCATAGGCCCATGGCCTTAACGGGCGCGTGGGTTCGGGCGGAACCGGGCGAAGGGCGCCTAGGCGTGCGCTCGCCCGCAGGGATTACGGCGGGGCGAGGCCAGTGGCCAGGCGCGCGCAACCAGGCGGGTGCGCGAGCGGGAGGGCGCGGCCAACGCCGACAAGCGGCGGAGCTGGACCGGCAGGAACGACACCGGGTCCTGGCGGATGCGGGCGTGGGCGGGGGGTGGCTCGGGCAGCATGGGGAAGCAGCAAGGGAGAGCTACCGGTGGAGGCGGGAACAGCGGCGACGGTGGCCAGCGGCATCAGCAGGGGCAGCAGTAGCATCACACAGCGGTGGAGCACGACGGAAGGAGGAGGCAGCGGCAACGTCGAATGGCGGCAGCAGCAGTAGAGGTGGGACGACGCGGCCGGAGCAGGGCGGGAGCCGCGGAGGGCGTAGCTGGGCGCGGCCAGAGGCGCTGGCGACGGCGAGTGAGCGTCGAGGCGCGCGGGTCGGCAGCGGGAGCAGCGAGGCGTGGCCGCAGGCAGGCTAGGCGGCTACGAGCGTGCGGCCCAGCGATGCCGCAACAGCGGGCGCCGGTCGGAGCATAGCCGCGGACGCGGTGACCGTAGGCACCAGCGGCGCAAGTGCGTGGTGAGCAGGGGGAAGAGAGGCGGGGCTCACTGGGGCCGTAGGGCAATGGCAGCGGGGCTTGAGGTGGGGGTGGGGACGATGCGCGCAGGGGAGGCAGTCCGGCGGGGAAGGATCGGCGAGGTGGCCTCCGACGAGGTCCAGCGGTGGGGCGGCGTCGAGCGAGGGCGAAGGGATCGGGGCGCCAAGGAGCAGCGTTCGGTGATGGGGATCGGGGCAGTTGCCCAATCCAGATGGGGGGGGGGGAAGTGGGAGTCGTGGGGGGGGATTAGGGTTCGGGAGGGGGGAAGGGGGGTTATGTAGTGGGGTGGCCGGTTGGGCCGGGTGTGTGGCCAGCTGGGCCGTTGCCCACTTGGGCTGGCCAGCTGGGCCACAGATGGCCCAGTGGGGAGGAGGGGTTCCTTTTTTGTAATTGTTTGTTTTCTGTTTTTACTTCTTTTCTTTTATTTCTTTTCTTTTACTGTTTTAATTCAACTTAGGGCATTTAAGTATTTTATAAATTTGTGTTTTCTTTACTATAATTACCTTTGTAATATTCGGCACAAACCGAACATTTTTGTTTCGATGTTTGAAAACTGTTGATGTTTGACAATATTTAAATTTTGAATTCGAAAAGTTTCGAACCGACGCGAGATTAAACAGTGACGGAGGTGACGTGGCATATTTAGCAGAGGTTTACTAAAGCATAATTATCCGGCCAGTACATCATTTTCCACACCTTTCTTCTTTTGCAAATCACACAACTGAATGAAAGTATTTACATGTGATGCAGCATCTTCACTAGGAAGGCCGGAAAACTGTTCTTTCATAACAAGATTAAAGAAAGCGGCATTAATTTCATAAGATTCCGCACTAGTGGCGGGGGCAATAGGAGTACTAATAAAATCATTGTTATTGGTATTGGAAAAATCACACAACTTAGTATTCTCTTGAGTCATCGTGAAAGAAAGCAATCTAACACACGAGCACCCAAAAAGCAAACGAAAAGACGAATGGAAGAAGGGCGAATAAAAAGGCAAATCTTTTGTGTTTTTTCTGAAAATCATTTTAGAAGTGGGGGAGAGGAAAACGAGAGGCAAGTGGCAAATAATGTAATGCAAGTGATGAGAGTTTATGATGGGTACTTGGTAGGCTTGATGTAGACCTCCCCGGCAACGGTGCCAGAAATTCTTCCTGCTACTTCTTGAGCTTGCGTTGGTTTTTCCCTTGAAGAGGAAAGGGTGATGCAGCAAAGTAGAGATAAGTATTTCCCTTAGTTAGAGAACCAAGGTATCAATCCAGTAGGAGGTACAAGCAAGTCCACAATCTATGCACCTTCGCAAACAATCGAACACTTGCACCCAACGCGATAAAGGGGTTGTCAATCCCTTCACGGTCAATTGCAAAGGTGAGATTTGATAGAGATAGGTATAAAAGATTGCTAAAATGTAAAACAAAATAAAAGTAAATAAATTGCAGCAAGATATATTTGGTATTTTTGTTTATAGATCTGAAAATATATATTGGAAAATAGACCCGGGGGCCATAGGTTTCACTAGAGGCTTCTCTCATGAAGGCAAATAATACGGTGGGTGAACAAATTACTGTCGAGCAACTGATAGAAAAGCGCAAAGTTATGACGATATCCAAGACAATGATTATACATATAGGCATCACGTCCGTGTCAAGTAGACTGACTCTTGCGTGCATCTACTACTATTACTCCACACATCGACCGCTATCCAGCATGCATATAGAGTATTAAGTTCATAAAGAACAGAGTAATGCCTTAAGTAAGATGACATGATGTAGAGGGATAAACTCAAGCAATATGATGAAAACCCCATATTTTTATCCTTGATGGCAACAATACAATACGTGCCTCGCTACCTGATACGTCCATTTTGCATCATGTTTTCCTACTATTATTTATGATGTTTTTATGCATAATAATGCTTTTTGGAGTAATTCTAATGCCTTTTCTCTCATAATATGCAAGGTACACACAAAGAGAGAGAATTCCGGCAGTTGGAAGTCTGGACCTGGAAAAGCTATGTCAGGCCACCTATTCTGCACAACTCCAAACAAGCTGAAACTTTAGAGAGATTTTTTATGGAATATATGAGGAATATTGGAGCCAACAAGTACCAGAGGGAGCCCACCAGGTGGGCACAACCCACCTGGGCACACCAGGGAGCCCAGGCGCGCCCTGGTGGGTTGTGCTCCCCTCGTCCCACCTCCGGTGCCCATCTTCTGGTATACAAGTCATTTTTACCTAGAAAAAATAAGGAGAGGACTTTCGGGATGGAGCGCCGCCGTCTCGAGGCGGAACTTGGGCAGGAGCACTTTTACCCTCTGGCGGAGCGATTCCGCCGGGGGACCTTCCCTCTCGAAGGGGGAAATCACCGTCATCGTCATCACCAACAACTCTCCCATCTTGGGGAGGGAAATTTCCATCAACATCTTCAATAACACCATCTTATATCAAACCCTAGTTCATCTCTTGTGTTCAATCTTTGTACCGAAACTATAGATTGGTGCTTGTGGGTGACTAGTAGTGTTGATTACATCTTGTAGTTGATTACTATATGGTTTATTTGGTGGAAGATTATATGTTCAGATCCAATATGCTATTTAATACCCCTGTGATCTTGAGCATGATTATCATTTGTGAGTAGTTACTTTTGTTCTTGAGGTCACGGGAGAAATCATGTTGCAAGTAATCATGTGAACTTGATATGTGTTCGATATTTTGATAGTATGTATGTTGTGATTCCCTTAGTGGTGTCATGTGAACATCGATTACATGACACTTCACCATATTTGGCCTAAGGGAATGAACTGTGGAGTAGTTATTAGATGATGGGTTGCGAGAGTGACAGAAGCTTAAACCCTAGTTTATGCGCTTTTCCGTAAGGGACCGTTTGGATCCAACAGTTTAATGCTATGCTTAGAATTTATTCTTAATACTTTTCTCGTAGTTGCGGATGCTTGCGAGGGGGTTAATCATAAGTAGGAGGTTTGTTCAAGTAAGAACAACACCTAAGCACTGGTCCACCCACATATCAAATTATCAAAGTAGCAAACACAAATCGAATCAACATGATGAAAGTGACTAGATGAAATTCCCGTGTACCCTCAAGAACGCTTTGCTTACTATAAGAGACCATTTTGGCCTGTCCTTTGCCTCAAAAGGATTGGGCTATCATGCATTCTTGCTGCACTTTTGTTACTATTATCGTTAATTGCTCGTTATAAATTATCTTGCAATCAAACTACTCTGTTACTTACAATTTCAGCACTTGCAGACATTACCTTGCTGAAAACCACTTGTCATTTCCTTCTGCTCCTCGTTGGGTTCGACACTCTTACTTATCGAAAAGAGCTACGATTGATCCCATATACTTATGGGTCATCAAGGCTATTTTCTGGCGCCATTGCCGGGGAGTGAAGTGCTCTTGGTAAGTGGAAATCGGTAAGGAAACATTTATATAGTGTACTGAAATTTATTGTCACTTGTTACTATGGAAAACAATCCTTTGAGGGGTTTGTTTGGGGTATCTTCACCTTGAACGGAACCACAATTAGCTACCCCTCAACCTACTGCACCTACTAAAAATATTGAATATGAAATTCCTTCAGGTATGATAGAACAACTGCTAGCTAATCCTTATGCAGGAGATGGAACCGAACATCCTGATATGCACTTGATATATATGGAAAGAAATTGTGGATTGTTCAAGCCTGCAGGTTTACCCGGTGATGATGTTAACAAGAAGGTTTTACCTTTATCTTTGAAGTGAAAAGCATTGGCATGGTATAGGCTATGCGATGATATTGGATCTTGGAATTGGAATCGATTGAAATTGGAGTTTCATCAAATTTTTTATCCTATGCAACTAGTTCATCGCGATCAAAATTATATATATAATTTTTGGCCTTGTGAAGGAGAAATTGTCGCTCTAGCGTGGGGGAGGCTTAAGTCAATGTTATATTCATGCCCCAATCATGAGCTCTCAAGAGAAATTATTATTCAAAACTTCTATGCTCGGCTTTCTCGTGATGATCAATCCATGCTCGATACTTCTTGTACTCGTTCTTTTGTGAAGAAGACTATTGAATTCCGGTGGGATCTTTTGGAAATAATTAAACGCAACTCTGAAGATTGGGAACTCAATGAAGGTAAAGAGTCAGGTATTAAGCTTAAGTATGATTGTGTTAAATCTTTTATGAATACCAATGCTTTTCAAAAGTTTAGCACTAAATATGGACTTGACTCTGAGATAGTAGCCTGCTTTTGTGAATCATTTGCTACTCATGTTGATCTCCCTAAGGAGAAGTGGTTTAAATACCACCCACCTATTAAATAAGAAATTAAAGAACCGGTACTAGCCAAAGAGGGAACTATAATTTATAATGTTGATCCAGTTGTTCCTACTGCTTATATTGAGAAACCACCTTTCCCTGTTAGAATAAAGGAACATGCTAAAGTTTCAACTGTGGTTAACAAAAGTTATATTAGGACACCTAAACCTGATGAAAAAATCAAATTAGAATCTAGTGTTGCTATGGTTAAGGATCTCCTAGAAGAAAATATAGATGGGCATGTTATTTACTTGTGTGAAGAAGCCGCTAGAATCGCCAAACCCCATAAAACGGATACTCATAGACCTGTTGTTGGCATGCCCGTTGTCTCAGTTAAAATAGGAGATCATTGTTATCGTGGTTTATGTGACATAGGTGCTAGCATGAGTGCTATTCCCTTTACTTTATTCAAGAAATTATGAATGACATACCACCCACAGAGATAGAAGACATCGATGTTACTATTAAACTTGCTAATAGAGATACTATATCACCAATTGAGATTGTTAGAGATGTTGAAGTCTTGTGTGGGAAAATAAAATACCCTACTGATTTTATTGTTCTTGGTTCCCCACAAGATGACTTTTGTCCCATTATCTTTGGTAGACCTTTCTTGAACACCGTTAATGCTAAATTAGATTGTGAGAAACAAACTGTCGGTTTTAGTTTTGGTGATGAGTCTGATGAGTTTAATTTTTCCAAGTTTAGTAGAAAGCTTCATGAAAAAGAATTGCCTAGTAAGGATGAAATAATTGGTCTTGCTTCTATTGATGTACCTCCTACTGATCCACTAGAACAATATTTGCTAGACCATGAAAATGATTTACATATGCATGAAAGAAATGACATAGATAAAATTTTCTTTGAACAATGTCCTCTTCTTAAACACAATTTGCCTATTGAAACTCTAGGAGGTTCTCCTCCACCTAAAAGTGATCCTATGTTTGAATTAAAACAATTGCCATACACTTTGAAATATGCTTCTCTTGATGAAAAGAAAATATATCCTATTATTATTAGTGCTAACCTTTCAGAACATGAAGAAGAAAGATTACTGAAAGTTCCAAGGAAGCACAAAGCTACCATTGGATATACTCTTGATGATTTAAAGGGCATTAGTCCCACTCTATGTCAGCACAAGATTAATATGGAACTTGATGCTAAACCCATTGTTGATCACCAATGTTGGTTAAATCCTAAGATGAAAGAAGTGATAAGAACGGAAATATTAAAACTTCTGGAAGCAGGTTAATCTATCCTATAGCTGATAGTAGATGGGTAAGTCCTGTTCATTGTGTCCCTAAGAAAGGAGGTATTATTGTTGTTCCTAATGATAAGAATGAACTTATTCCGGAAAGAATTGTTATAGGCTATAGAATGGTAATAGATTTTAGAAAATTAAACAAAGCAACTAGAAAAGGTCATTACCCTCTGACTTTTTTATTGATCAAATGCTAGAAAGATTATCTAAGCACACACATTTCTTCTTCCTTGATGGATATTCTGGTTTTTCACAAATACCTATTTCTCAACCTGATTAAGAAAATACCACTTTCACTTGTGCCTTTTGGTTTATTCAATGCACCTGCTACCTTTCAAAGATGTATGACTGCTATCTTCTCTGACTTTTGTGAAAATATTGTTGAGGTTTCATGGATGACTTCTCGGTTTATGGGAAGTCTTTTGATGATTGTTTAATCAATGTTGATCGAGTTTTGCAGAGATGTGAACAAACAAATCTTGTCTTGAATTGGGAGAAGTGCCACTTTATGGTTAATGAAGGTATTGCCTTCGGCAATAAAATTCCTGAAAGGGGTATTGAAGTGGACAAAGCTAAGGTTGATGCAATTGAGAAAATGCCATGTCCTAAAGATATCAAAGGTATTCGTAGTTTCCTAGGTCATGCTGGTTTCTATAGGATATTTATCAAAGACTTTTCTAAAATTTCTAGGCCTCTTACAAACCTTTTGCAAAAGGATGTTCCTTTTGTTTCTGATGATGACTGTTTAGAAGCCTTCGAAACACTCAAGAAAGCCTTAATTTCTACACCTATTGTTCAACCACCTGATTGGAACTTGCCTTTTGAAATTATGTGTGATGCTAGTGATTATGTTGTTGGTGCTGTTCTAGGAGAAAGAGTTGATAAGGAATTGAATGTTATTCATTATGCTAGTAAAACTCTAGATAGTGCTCAAAGAAATTATGCTACTACTGAAAAAGAATTTCTAGTAGTGGTGTTTGCTTGTGATAAATTTAGATCTTACATTATTGATTCAAAAGTGAATGTTCACACCGACCATGCTACTATAAAATATCTTATGGAAAAGAAAGATGTTAAACATAGACTTAGTTGATGGGTTCTCTTGCTACAAGAATTTGATTTACATATCACTGATAGAAAAGGAGCTAATAATCCCGTAGCTGATAACTTGTCTAGGCTTCAAAATGTGCTTGATGACCCCCTACCTATCGATGATAGTTTTCCTGATGAGAAGTTAGCTGCAATAAATGTTTCTCATAACACTCCTTGGTATGCTGACTATGCTAATTACATTGTTGCCAAATATTTACCACCTAGCTTTACATACCAACAAAAGAAAAAAAATCTTTTATGATTTAAGACATTACTTTTGGGATGGCCCACATCTTTATAAAGAAGGAGTAGATGGTATTGTTAGACGTTGTGTACCTGAGCATGAACAGGGACCAATCCTACGGAAATGTCACTCCGAAGCTTATGGAGGGCATCATGCGGGAGACAGAGCTGCTCATAAGGTATTGCAATCTGGATTTTATTAGCCTACGGAAATGTTAGGGATGCTCATAAGTTCGTCTTATCTTGTGATGAATGTCAAAGAATAGGTAATATAGGTAAGCGTCAAGAAATGCCTATGAATTATTCATTTGCTGTTGAACCATTTGATGTTTGGGGATTTGATTACATGGGACCTTTTCCTTCCTCTAATGGGTATACACATATTTTGGTTGATGTTGATTATGTTACTAAATGGGTAGAAGCTATTCCAACTAGTAGTGCTCATCACAACACCTCTATTAAAATACTTAAGGAAGTTATTTTCCCAAGGTTTGGAGTCCCTAGATATTTAATGACTGATGGTGGTTCACACTTTATTCATGGTGCTTTCTGTAAAATGCTTGCCAAGTATGACGTTAACCATAGAATTGCATCACTTTATCATCCTCAGTCTAGTTGTCAAGTTGAATTTAGCTATAGAGAAATAAAATTAATTTTGCAAAAGACTGTTAATAGGTCCCGGAAGAATTGGTCTAAGAAATTAGATGATGCACTTTGGGCTTATAGAACAACATACAAAAATCCTATGGGTATGTCTCCTTATAAAATGGTTTATGGAAAAGCTTGTCATTTGCCTCTTGAGTTAGAACACAAAGCATATTGGGAAATCAAAGAACTCAACTATGATTTCAAACTTGCCGGTGAAAAGAGGTTATTTGATATTAGCTCATTAGATGAATGGAGAACCCAAGCTTATGAAAATGCCAAGTTATTTGAAGAAAAAGTTAAAAGATGGCATGATAGAAGAATCCAAAAGCGTGAGTTCAAAGTTGGAGAATATGTTCTTTTGTACAACTCTCATTTCAGATTCTTTGCAGGAAAACTCCTCTCCAAATGGGAAGGACCCTATGTTATCGAGGAGGTTTATCGGTCTGGATCTATTAAAATAAATAATGCCGAAGGTACTAACCCAAAGGTTGTTAATGGGCAATGAATAAAACATTATATATCAGGTACGCCCATTAATGTTGAAAGTAATATTATCCAAACTTTGACACCGGAAGAACACATAAAAGAGACCTTCCGAAACATTCCAGAATCATGAAAAAGAGGACGTATGTGATACGGTAAGGAAACGGACTCCAAAAAATCCACAAAAATATTTTTTGTCAGTTTTGGAACATAACAAAAATAAGGAAAATAAGAAACTATCGGGAAGCGCACCCTGGTGGGCACAAGACACCAGCCAGGCGCACGCCCAGGTGGGTTGCCCACCTTGGGTACCTTCTGAACTCCGATTTTCTACAGCTTGCTTGTTTCTCAAGATAAAAAAATCTTTATATACCCCCCAAACCTATTGACCACCATATCATGGAGAAATCTTCTGTTCTCCTTTCTTGCTGTTTTTGGTCAGATCTATTGAGCCAGGCATCATGTCATCTTCTTCCTCCAACAACGTGGAAGAGGATGCTTGGTTGATGAAGATCGATCTGAAGAGAGAAGAGCCTGTAGAAGCCGCAAAAGGGGACAAGAGCAAGGAGATTACCGGAGATCAAGCACCGGCGGTTGAGCAGGCCTGGCCTACTGAGGAAGAGAAAGAAGATATCCTTAAACCTTATTATGCTCATCTTAGCCCAACTGATATTGAAGCCTTTCAAATCATTGAAAAAGTTCGTGTGCAAAATAAATATCTCACTCGTGAAAATATTCTGCATCAAGAGCATATCATCTTCCTCCGGAGCGTCATCCGTAGATTGGAGAATCTCTTGATCTTGAAGGACAGGGTCTCCTCTACTCCATCGCCACCTTCTTCATCACCAAAAGAAAATTGAGCATCGGGTATGGGCATTCCCCTTGGCTTCCACCAAGCATGGGGGAGATGCCCCGGTATCGTATCACCCCCACTATCTTTTGCCTTTACTTATTTTAGTCTGATCCATAGTTATCTTTTGCTTTAGATGAATAAAATTTTAGTTCGATCCTTTCTTTTTGAGAGTTTGTTTAGTGATCTATCCTTGTAATCATGTGTGGGATATATAATAAAGTTTAGTTTGAGTTTTTGCTTTCTTTACTTTCATATTCCAATAAAAAGAAAGGAAATAAATTAAAAAGATCATATATGCTAATCTTATGGTAGGTGATGACACCACATAAGGAAAAGTATAAGTAGGAAATTTTATTAGAGATTGACAAACATAGCATTGGTCAATGATGCAACTCATGAAAGAATTAATAAGGGAAGAGAAGATTCACATATAAATATACTATCCTGGAAATCTTTTGTGATTGTGAGCCCCCATCAAAATATTATATGCCAAAATTGTTGACGTTGGACAAGGAGACAACGTAATGATTTATGTTTGTTCATATTCACATAGAAGTTATATTGTCATAGATCCTTCAACATGTGGTGCTTGCCCCTATCTTTGCTAGCCAAAACTTCTGCACTAAGTAGAGATACTACTTGTGCATCCAAAAAACCCTTAAACCCAAATCTTATCTTTGAGAGTCCACCATACTACCTAAGGATTGAGTAAGATCCTTCAAGTAAGTTGTCATCGGTGCAATAAGGCAATAAAAATTGCTTCTAAAAGTGTGAGATCATTTAGTGTAAGAGAAAATTGAGCGTTGTACGAACTTATGATGGTGAAGAATAAAAGCGACAGACTGCATAATAAAGGTTGCGATCACAAGGGGCAATACAACATTATGTTATTTTGCACTAAGGGGTTTAGGATACAAACAAATAAGCGCATGGCAAGCTCTGATTCCCTCTGCGAAGGGCCTATCTTTTACTTTTATGAAAGAGTCAAAGTTTTTATCTCTATTCCTTTTTTATTTTTTTCCTTTGGCAAGCATCATGTGGTGAGGAAAGATCTAGACATATATTTCCAGTTGAATATGGGTAGCATAAGTTATTATTGTTGACATCACCCTTGAGGTGAAGACGTTGGGAGGCGAAACTATAATGCTCTATCTTTCTATGTGTCCGGTTGAAAAGTTCTGCTCATGTGTATGCAGTGAGTGTTAGAAATCATAGAAGACTATATGATGAGTATGTGGACTTGCCCAAAGGCTCCAATATGTGACCCTTCCTGAAAAGATGATGAATTGTAGTTGCAAAGTTGACTGAGAACATAGTTTGTTGGTTTCTAATAGAGTTTATGTTTTACACTTCGATAGTGTGATGAATTGTTACATATTCATGAGAAGTATATGATAAAAGTTCTATGATGAAAGTCTTATGTTTAAGTTCATTGCTATTATAATAATCTACATTATGCTTTTATGTCCATATTTTGTTTTTATCGACACCTCTCTCTCTAAGCATGTGGACATGTTTTTCGATTTCGGTTTTCGCTTGAGGAAAAGCGAGGTCTAAGCTTGGGGGAGTTGATACATCCATTTGCATCATGTTTTCCTACTATTATTTATGATGTTTTTATGCATAATAATGCTTTTTGGAGTAATTCTAATGCCTTTTCTCTCATAATATGCAAGGTACACACAAAGAGGGAGAATTCCGACAGCTGGGAATCTGGACATGGAAAACGTACGTCAGGCCACCTATTTTGCACAACTCCAAACAAGCTCAAACTTTATGGAGATTTTTTATGGAATATATGAGGAATATTGGAGCCAATAAGTACTAGAGGGGGCTCACCAGGTGGTCACAACCCACCTGGGTGTGCTAGGGAGCCAGGCGTGCGCTGGTGGGTTGTGCTCCCCTCGTCTGAAAGAAATGGGGTGGCGCGGGCGACGGCGGCGCCAGCGGCTTGATGGGGTACGTGGAGTTGCGAGCGAGCGCTCGAGTGTCCAGCGTGCGGGAGCGGGCGCGGCAAATAAACGACGCGTGATGGCATTTCGGCCCACGCGCTGAACTAGATATGCCGCGTGCGCGGTTTTTGCACCTCCGCTAGAGCGCCCGGAGCGGTAGCGCGTGCAAAATCACTAATTTTTCAGCGCGGCACTTATATAGCGCGGCTGTTGGAGATGCTCTTACGAGCTCATGTGACCTTATTTGGTTGGAAGAAATAAGGTCCAGGCCCACCCCATCAAATTCAAGGGGGGAGGGGAAGGGGAATGATTAGCGTTAGAAAGGAAAGTTACACACCACTAGACCTGGCCATGGACAGCCCGGCCCGGTCGGCCCGATCCGACCCTACCCGGTCCGACCTTGTCCACGGGCTGAGCTCGGGCCTAGATTTCAAGCCTGATGGCTGGGCCGGGCCCGAGCCCATTGTATTCGCGCGTTAACAGAGAAGCCCGCCCCGAGGCCCGAGGCCCGGTGGGCTTTTAGTGTGATGGGCTTGGCTCAAGCCCGATTTTTATGCCCGACGGCCGGGATAGGCCGGGCTCGGGCCTGGGTGTCGGTGTCAAAACCGGCGGATCTCGGGTAGGGGGTCCCGAACTGTGCGTCTATGGTCGATGGTAACAGGGGACACAATGTTTACCCAGGTTCCGTCCCTCTCTATGGAGGTAATACCCTACTTCCTGCTTGATTGATCTTGACGAATATGAGTATTACAAGAGTTGATCTACCACGAGATCGTAATGGCTAAACCCTAGAAGTCTAGCCTGTATGACTATGATAATGAGTATCTCCCCCTCCGGACTAAGTCCTCCAGTTTATATAGACACCGGGAGGATCTAGGGTTACACAAGGTCGGTTACAAAGGAAGGAATCCACATATTTGGTCGCCAAGCTTGCCTTCCACGCCAAGGACAATCCCATCCGGACACGGCTGCAGTCTTCAGTCTTCGTGTTCTTCACAGCCCATCAGTCCGGCCCATGACTAACAGGCCAGACGCCCGAGGACCCCTTAGTCCAGGACTCCCTCAGTAGCTCCTGAACCTGGCTTCAATGACAAGGTATCCGGCGCGTAGATCTGTCTTCGACATTGCAAGGCGGGTTCCTCCTTCTGAACTCCAAGATAATCTTTGAACGTATTGATCATGTCCGGACCTGTAACACATACACCATACACAACCGCAGAGAGAGAATATAATATTCCACGAGTCCAATCTACGGACTGCTTTTTATAACGTGACACCACGCTTGCCCGGTTATTTATTTCGAACCGTTTCATGTCCCGCCGTTCCACATTTCGAGGCGCGGTTGCTATTGGCATGTTCCGTCTAAGCAGAGATCGTGTACCCTTATTGCGGGATTCTCATCAATACGAGCGTGGGTAACCCAACCGTCTCGTTGGAAAGATTCCTTAGGAATAGGCAGGCTTTCGGGATTAGGAGGAGACATTCAACTCCCGCTACCTTTATAAAGGAACCAAGGGCCGTCTTTTTACGCCAAACCTCTCCTCGGCCTTTCCATCCTCGAGTTCTAGCACCCAAGGTTCGACTTTGTTGCTTCAAGCTTCCCCATCATGTCTGGACCTAACCCTCAAGGCTGATGGGCGGCTTCCTCTGTTACAGAGGAGGATATTGCAAAGCTTCGGGCGGCCAGATACCTAACCACAGAGATCCACCACAGGCTTCCTGCTCAAGGGCAGGTTATTCTGACCCCCAGATCTGGTGAGAGGGTTGTATTTATCTCACACTTCCTTCGAGGGCTAGGGTTCGCTCTTCACCCCTTCATCCGGGGGCTAATGTTTTATTATAGACTAGATTTTCACAATCTAGCCCCAGAGTCTTTCCTCCACGTCTCGGAGTTTATCATTACGTGCGAGGCCTTCCTCTGAATCCCCCCACACTTTGGTTTATGGCTCAAGACCTTCAGTGTGAAACCAAAGGTAGTCGACGGGGAACAGGTGGAGTGCGGCGGTTCTATAGTCAGCCAGCTCACCAACACTCCTTGCCCAAAAGGCTCTTTTACTGAAACTTCCAATCAATGGCAGCGAGAGTGGTTTTACATTACGAAGCCCCGCAGCACCAAGTGGGTAGCTGCACCCACGTTCCATTCTCGCCCACCGTTACATCTTGCATCATGGGCCAACAAGGGGCTGGATTGGGGATCAGTTGATGAAGTGCGGAGTCTGCAAAGCCGCATCCGAACCCTCCTTGAGAGGGACATCGATCTTGTCAACGTGATTCAAGTAATGCTGATTCACCGAATCCTGCCATGCCAGCGTATCCTCTCCGCATGTGGGAGTTTAATCCAGAAGGACCATGAACCCTCCAATACTTCTTCAACATTACACACAAAGGGATGTGGAAGTTGTTTTTTGGGAAACGAAAACATTGGCCGGACACCACTGAGGACACATGCCTCGATTGCAATCGTCCATATACCCCGGTAAGCACTATGCTTCCGAACACTTTGTTTTTAAGTATGTCGTAATACATTACGGAGCAGACTATCTCCTTCCAGGGCTGGATAAAGAAAGCGGAGTTGATTAGGTGTTCGGACCCCCTTCCCGAAGGTTCAGCGGATCCTGTATTAACAAGGATGCTGGCCCCGGCACCATACCAGATGCCTGTGAAGGAGGGCAAGGCAGAGAGGACCGAAGATGGCCTCCATCCCGAAGGTGTATCAGACATTGTGTCTGGAGGAATCAAGATTCCCTCGTCCGAAGACAAAAATGAAGGGGAAGTCAACGTCTCTTCCCTCCATGGAAAGAAAAGGGCCGCCTCCGAATATTGGGAGGAAAAGGCTCCTAAGCGAGGCAAGATGCCTCTAACGGGTGGCCCAGACTTGGAGGACAACATCGTCACGCAATACCGTGACGAGGATAAGCTTCCGGCCGAACCGTAAGTGAACAAGAGTGTTTTAAACATGTCCCATTCCTTTCTTGTAACGTCTAGAATATATGTTTTTTGAAGTTTGACATGCAGTCAACAATCCTCTTCCTCGGGGGATCTTCTCCCGGAGATGATGGAAAGCGAGACGCCTCCACCGGTCTCCTCGCCCAACAGGGCGGACGACTTCGAGGTGTCATCGCAAAGGGTCTCCCCCGATCAACAGGTGGTGAAAGGGACGACGAAGATACCACCCGAAGGTGATACATCGGTGGCCCAGGGTCCAGGGACCAACAATGAAGGCCCCGAACAGTCCGGTCTATAGCTAGATACGAATAAACGGATCCCTTCAAAGGGAGGCCGTACTCCTACAGCAGCCTCCGGAGACCCAAAGGCGCCGGATATATTGACGAACATGCTGCGGCAGGCGTCCATTTGAGAGGAACATCGTACCTTGATGGGCACGATGGTCAAAAAGGTCCTGTCCGTGAAAAGCGGGTTGAATGAGGCCTTCGTGGGCCTGCTAAGAGGATTCGAGGTTTGTATTGTAATATGTTCGATTGTGTTTTATTCAAGAATAGACCTGTGTATAGATAGTAGCCCCTGAGACTCTGGTTGGCTTCCCGAGGGAGACGATCAGAGGATCAAAAGGTATGCCCAGGAAATAATATGATTAATTGGAACACATGCTGTGACCTCGCCGGAAACTGCCCGGACTGTAGAGGTTGCGAATTTACAACACAAGATTGATGAGGCGGATAATGATATCGCGCTTATCAACAGGCGTCTTGACGAGTCGCAAGGTATGTATTCGGAGCAATACTTACATATATGTGTTTGTAATATAAGCGTGACGCTGAAAGTTGCATACTGGAATATGCATGGCTGCAGATGGTGCCGCCGCCGTTGAGATTCTTCGGGCGGAGCTCGCCCGGGCCAAGGAGCAGGCCCGGTTTAGTAATGCGGCTGCCGAAAAGGCATCGGCTGTCAGTGTACAAAAGTAGGGGCTCTCCTTTTGACCCCTTTACTTGTGCACGGGCAGTCAGAGCCACGTGCCGCGGCCACACTTGGCAGGGCAGAGGAGGGAAGCCGGAGAGAAGCCGAAGCACGAGACAACCGAGGCGACGCCAAGACCAAAAGGCAGGAGGGCAAGAGGGCGAGGTGGGATCCCTCGGCAAGATCCTTGCCGAGGCGCCCCCCCCCCCCCCCCCCCCCCCCCCCCCCCCCCCCCCCCCCCGCAGCCCCGGCAAGAGCCTTGCCGGGGCAACTTGCCCAACGCCAGCGGAGCGAGCCACCCTTGAGCCCAAAGGTTCCGAACACCGTCAACAACTACGTGGGACTAGGGCTCGGGAGGCACCTCCGAGGTGGCATGCAGATCTTTGTCGAGACCATAGACATATGAGTTCAGATGAGGACCAGAAGACGTCGACCCTCGGCAGGATCCTAGCCGAGGAAATCCACAAGACCCCCGGCAAGACTCTTGCCGGGGACGACAACAACGCCACGGCAAGACCCTTGTCGGGCCCCCGGGAAGACCCTTGCCGAGGGCATCAGCAGGGCCACTGCCAGGCCCGCACCAGCCAAGACTCCGCCGTTCGCATGGAGCTGCCAGCCCAACCAGCTGGGCAGGCACCTGCGTGGCAATGTGCAGCTTCCAAGCCAAATCAGCAAGCACCTGCGTGGCGGCATGCAGATCTTCATGAAGGCCCTACCACCGCGCCACCTCAGCTGCTTGCCTGCCTACATGGCGTTGCATGCACCGCTAGCCTGGGCATGCGTCGAAGCTAGGCGGAGCGACGACGGATGGGACGGGCCTCGTTCCCGTCCCCGATAAAGCTAATGGACACCTACATAGCGCATTTAATACGCCTTGTCCCGTAATGCAGTGCGATAAGCTCGGGCACTGTAGGCCTTTCCACCTCCTGTGCAATAAGCTAACGCACTATGGTGACCCCTTTTTTCCTATAAAAGGAGGCCCGAGGCGACCAGGAGAGGGATTCGGCTTTTTGGAACAGCACAACCACCGTAGCTAGTTCAAGAAGCTCAAGAACACTCAATACATCCACCAAAGCAGGACTAGGGTTTTACACATCCTCGCGGCCTGCACCTGGGTAAACGATCCGTGTGCTTAGCTCCTAAACCTGCTCTCCTCACGACCCCACGCCCGCCGACCGTAGAAGGGATCCCAGTGATCCCATCGGTGTCGTTCCCGCTGACATCAGGCGCCGAGGTGTGGCCACCGGTGCCCAAGCTTGCCTCCTCCTCCTCCGTGTGCGTGGGCTCGGTGCTTGGCGCCCTTGCCGGGGACACCCCTCAGGGCGGCGTGGTTGACGAAGGCGGCGTGTTGGGGGTAGCCCTTAGTGGCTCCTCCTGTCGTTGTCCTCCTCCTGCGATCACTGCAAGGTCAGCACCAAGGATCATGCCCTTGGCACACGTCGACGAGGGCGAGTGGCGAACTTACGCCGGGGGCTGCTCCGGGGGCTGCTGTCCGGGCTACTCACCACCACCAGTGGTGCCTTAGAGGTGCTCGCCGAGGGCTGGCCGCCTGCCGAAGACCTGGCCCTCTTCATCCTCTGAGCTAGTGTCTCTGTGTCCCTGCCAAAATGAAAACAAGTCAAGATAAGGAGCACTGTTAAAGGAGCTGGAGATGACGAAAGGAAACGGCACTTACTCGTCCTCCACCTCCTCTTCTGCTGCCTTCCTCTTCCTCCTCGGGCTGAGAGACCCGATGTCAAAGAAGACCTCCGTGTCATCGCCTGCGGCAGGAGGGGAAGCAAGTGGAGGAGGGGAAGCAGGTGGAGTTGGGGAACACTTGGACGAAGAAGAGGCAGATGTTTTCTTCTCCACCACCACGGCCTTCACCAATTTCTTCGCCGTCGCGGCCCTCGTTTGGCGCACGGACGTCTCCTGGGCGTGCCGGGGGTGCACGGCCCTGCCGGGCCGAACCGGCTCGCCGGAGCTGGCCCGCCGCAGGACTCGCCCCTTCCCCGCGGCTGGGGGCTCGACAGCTTCAGCTTTCTCCTCGGACGGCTCGTTGTTGTCGTCCTCAACAAGATGGGCCCCGGTGCGGGCGCTGCTGGCCCCCCCGACGGACTCCGCCCACTAGGCGAGCTCCTTCTCCTCTGCGGCCGCCATGGCCTTGTCCTCCACGCCGTCGGTGTTGCCGGCCTCCTTGGCAAGCTCCGCCTCCGCCGCCCTGGTGGCGATGTAGTCCAGCTCCGCCTGGGTGGTGTCTTGGACAAGCCGCGGCTCGTCACTGATGTACTTCTCCTCCAGGTGGTGTCCTGCACCTGCTCCTCCGGCAGCTTGGCCCAACTTGGGACCGGGCCATGTGTGTTGCAGTCCGGTATCATGGCGATGATGTTGTTCCGGCACGAGTTATTGCTCAGTGGGACCACCCCCGTCGGCAACATGAACAAGGGCCCCTTGGCGACCTTGCCGGCCTTCGCGGCCTTGCTAGACCTCTTGGCCTTGCCGTCGCGACCCACGTCCAGCTGGAAGAGCCGCTGGCAGAAGTGGGCATGTGCCAACACCGTGAAGTTGTGGTCGAGTCCGGGGCGAAGCCTCATGATATCGGCCGCATTCGTGAAGAGCTAGGCCGGCCTCCCCTTGTTATGCAACGGAGCGATTCGGCGACGGATGAAATCCGCCCCGATCATCGCAAGGGTGAGCCCAACCTCGGTGAGGTGAAGAATCCGGGTGATGGCGGGTTTGAGCTTGTCGTCCTGGGCGTCGGCGTCGCCCCAGTCGGGCCTGCGAACTGGCGGCGCCTAGCGAACCCGACAGAACTCCTGTGGGTCGTCCTCCTCGATCCAACACCACCTGCCCCGCCATTCTTCCCACCTCTCCTTCTAGGCGCCCTCTGGATACGTCCCCTTGGACCTCGGGATCCAGGTGACGCAACCAGAGATGGCGCCTTCCCCTGGATGCGAGGGTAAAAGTAATGGCGGAAGAGCGTCGTGTTGGGGATGACTCTGACGAAGCCCTCATAGAGGTGGGCAAAAAAAGCCATGCACGACACGACATTTGGAGTAAAATCCAGAAGGTGGAAGCCAAATGTGTGCATGACATCATTGAAGAAATCAGAGAAAGGGGGACAAAGGCCACAAGAGAAGTATTCGATGAAAAAGGGTACCGATCGGGGCGGCCTCGGAGCAATTGGCGGGGATGACACGCGTGGCTGGATGCCCCGCCGTCTCCCCCCTCGTCTTGCACCCCCATAGGGGCTTGAAGATGTCCCGGAGCTCGAACACGTCGACCTTCGAGGGGAAGTAGGCGAGTTGCGTCCGCCGCGCCGCCAACTCACTCTCCGGTGGCTCCGTCGCTCCGGCGTCCTTGGCCATCCCTTTACCCTTGTTGGTTTTGGGGGCCATGGCGGCTGCGAGAGGCGAGGGGCGGAGGACAGCAAAGATGCAGCAGCGGCAAGAAGAGGCAAAAGCTTGCGAAGGAAGGAGAAGGGGGCAGCGGTTCCGAGATTGGAGATGCAGGGGGTAAAGTGAGCAGCGCGCCCGCGGTTATTCCTCTTTTTATGGGGAAAGCGCGGGCCGCCTCCTCTCCCATTAACCACGATGGGACGCATGCGTGCGGGAACTGCCCACGCATGACCCCCACGTCACGCACGACCCTCCACGTCGCGCATTCAACGCAGGTCATGGGGAAGCGCAGCGGATGAGAAGTTACTACGGTAAAACCCGCCCCACCTGCCCGCGCACCGTTCTGGCCCTAGCCCAACAACACATTGTGCTTATGTGTGGCCCAGGCCCGGGGGCTCCTGTCGGTGTACAAAAGTAGGGGCTCTCCTTTTAACCTCTTTACTTGTGCACGGGCAGTCAGAGCCACGCGCCGCAGCCACACTTGGCAGGGCAGAGGAGGGAAGCCGGAGAGAAGCAGAAGCACAAGACAACCAAGGCGACGCCAAGACCAGAAGGCAGGAGGGCAAGAGGGCGAGGTGGGCTCCCTCGGCAAGATCCTTGTTGAGCCCCCCCCCCCCCCCCCCCCCCCCCCCAGGGTTTTTTGGGCCCCCCCCCCCCCCGCAGCCCCGGCAAGAGCCTTGCCGGGGCAACTTGCCCAACGCCAGCGGAGCGAGCCACCCTTGAGACCAAAGGTTCTGAATGCTGTCAACAACTATGTGGGACCAGGGCTCGGGAGGCACCTCCGAGGTGGCATGCAGATATTTGTCGAGACCATAGACATATGAGTTCAGATGAGGACCAAAGACGGCGATCCTCGGCAAGATCCTAGCCGAGGAAATCCACAAGACCCCCGGCAAGACTCTTGTCGGGGATGACAGCAATGCCACGGCAAGACCCTTGCCAAGGGCGTTAGCAGGGCCACTGCCAGGCCCGCACCAGCCAAGACTCCGCCGCCGTTCGCATGCAGCTGCCAGCCCAACCAGCTGGGCAGGCACCTGCGTGGCAACATACAGCTTCCAGGCCAAATCAGCAAGTACCTGCGCGGCGGCATGCAGATCTTCATGAAGGCCCTGCCACCGTGCCACTTTAGCTGCTTGCCTGCCTACATGGCGCTGCATGCCCCGCTAGCCTGGGCGTGTGTCGAAGCGAGGCGGAGCGGCGACGGACAGGACGGGCCTCGTTCTCGTCCCCGATAAAGCTAATGGACACCTACGTAGCGCATTTAATGCGCTTTGTCCCGTAACGCAGTGCGATAAGCTCGCACACTGTAGGCCTTTCCACCTCCTGTGTGCCACTGTGGCAACCCCTTTTTTTCTATAAAAGGAGGCCCGAGGCGACCAGGAGAGGGATTCACCTTTTTGGAACAGCACAACCACCGTAGCTAGTTCAATAAGCTCAAGAACACTCAATACATCCACCAAAGCAGGACTAGGGTTTTACGCATCCTCACGGCCAGAACCTGGGTAAACGATCCGAGTGCTAGCTCCTAAACTTGCTCTCCTCACGACCCCGCGCCTGCCGACCGTAGAAGGGATCCCAGTGATCCCATAGGTGTCATTCCCGCCGACATCGGCCGAGTTGAAGGACGAACAAGCTGCTCGGCACCAAGACGAGGATAAAATATCCACGATGGTGCTCGAACTGAAAAATGCTACTAGCCGCTGTGAATTCCTAGAGAAGGAGAATAAAGCCAAAACGTCTGAGCTTGACAAGGCCTTGCGAGAGGCGAAAGAATCGCGGTCCGAATCTAGAGCGGCCCGTGAGGAGATCCGGCAAGCTGGGGAGATTGCGGCTGGTACGCCCTTTTTGGTACAGACTAAGTTCGGCGATCCGAACTATGCTCAGCTGAACCAAATGTGGAGTTCTCCAGACGAGTTTTTAGACTTGCCGAAGAGTTTTTCCGATGCGGCGCAGTTTTACCAAGCGCGAGTGGGATATGCAATGGAGAAGCTTTTTTGGTCACAATTTGGCGCATCGAAGCGCCATCTATTGCTGAATGAACAGATGTCCCAATGGGCCGAGCTTCATAGGATATCCGGCGCTGCCATGAAGAACGTCATAATCCGGCTGTGGCTGACTGAGCCTATTTCGAATAGCTACTTCGGCTTGGTGCAGCAGCTTGTTGATGCGGTGCCGCGTATCGATGTTGTTAAGTGGTCGACTTGCATTAAGGGTGCACGGATGGCCTGTGCCTGTGTCAAGACATACTAGGGGAAGATGAAGGCCATTGATGTTGCGGCGAAGAGTCCACCCAAGGGCAAGGACCATCACGCACCAGAGCATTATTTTGGGGATGTCTTAGAGGCTGCCCGCTTGATAGAGGGTCAATGCTCGAAAGACATAATATTCGAGTGAGGTGTATGGGAATTGTAAAAGACAATTTTATATTTAATCTATTTTTATGTTTTGCTCGAAAGCTTTTATTCCTCCCGTGCAGCCATTTTTATGTAATCTGAAAGTTTTCCAGTCGTCGGCTTCAGCCCCCTCGTAGGAAGTACGGGGGTGTTCGCAAAAGCATTTGATCACTCTTGACCCAACATCTTGGTCCATGAAGGAGGTGACAATGCGGCGAGCCAGGCAATCAGACTATAGGGCGTTAACACTTTCACTTAGCCATAGGAGTTTTATGGTGGGTCTACGATATAGCCCCTGGTATGTACGCGGCTTATTTTTAATACGATGCGTTGTACACATGATCTGAAAAAAATCCTTCGTATGACACGGAGAGAATCGCTAAAGATTCTGATAAGTCATCGAGTGGTTGACCATCTCTCGCCGCATCATGACAGTCAATTTTCGGCTTTCTCTACTGAGGTGCTTGACCAGATGAACCGGAAGCACAATCGCAGTAGTTCTCCCTTTACTACCCTAGCCGATAGAGCGAAACATAGGGTAGCAAGCACAGGAGCCGGGCAACCCAACTATTGACCCAAGACATGATTCGGAGCTGATGCATATAAGGCCAAACTCACGACGCTGAAGTATGCTATAAAGATGTTCGGACTTGTCAGCAACTCATTTGTTCCCATACCGAGCCCCTCGCAGGTTATGCCGAGGTGTGTGTAAAACAACCACAGGAGCAAAAATTCGGATCGATTAGGAAAAAAGTCAATACAGGACACTGGTTACTTTTACTGGGAGCTGAGTGATATGCCAATTATTATATAGATAACAAAGCCACAATCTTGGCTATTTGACATGCCAGGGGTCGAAGGCTGAGGAAAAGGCACTTTATAGGCTCGGAATAGAGAGCGCGGTCTACAAAAAGTTATTTTGGACCTCCTGTCGCACGTCTGCGCCGCCTGTCCTCGGTTAAGGGAGTCCTTGACAGGAATAACCCTTGGATGATTGTTCGAAACCGAACTCTGGTAGAGTCCTCAGGGTAACCTGCCCTTGAGCTACCTGTGGAGGGGATAATAAAAAGGGAAAAGGGCAGTTAGAAAAGTAGGGGGGTTGCAGGCACACCCGTATTGTGCTTCCGCCGGCGCCCAGGGTATTTCAAGTGCATAATTATGTATGCGCGGTACCCACTTCGAAGGCATATTAGGAGAACGGCGGAAGACGAATTGCTAGTCCAATATGGACATTGATCGGTCATGTTGAATGGAGACCGGCGGCGTGATAGCCGACGTGGTATGCAGCGTGATAAGGCCGCTGTGTAGTTCGGCTGAGGTAGCCGTAGTATGATCTACTGTACGGAGGGAGTGTTCCGTGCGCTCACCTTTAGGGGTGTGTGTCACGTATACCATGTTTACTATTTTTGCTTCGGGGGGAACTGCTTCTGACCCCCGTTGTTCGGTTGGTATCACCGGGCGGCCTCTTCCCCTTGTGTTCGGCATTCAACTTGCCGGCCTGTTTGAAGACCCAACAACTTCTGTTGGTGTGATTGGCTTGTTTATTGGGGTGCCCATGAATCTGGCAGGGCCTATCCAATATTTTGTCTAAATTGGACGATCTGTCTTTGTTTTCCGTAAATGGCTTTTTCCGTTGGCCGGGTGTGGGGCCGCTGAATCCAGCGTTGACTGCTGTGTCCTGCGTGCCCTCATTATTATTGCGACGTTTGTTTTTATTGCGTCATGGCTTTCCATTACCGTCCCGTACTTTGGAGGTGCCCGGATCGTTGGCGCTATTGCCTCTACGGGCGAGCCAACTGTCTTCTCCCGCGCAAAAGCGGGTCATCAGAGCGATAAGGGCTGACATAGACTTTGGTTTTTCCTGACCGAGGTGGCAGGCAAGCCACTCGTCCCGGACGCTATGTTTGAAGGCCGCGAGGACTTCGGCGTCTGGACAGTCGACAATTTGGTTCTTTTTAACTAAGAACCTAGTCCAGAGCTTTCTGGCGGACTCTCCGGGCAGCTAGACAATGTGACTTATGTCATCGACATCCGATGGTCGGACATATGTACCTTGAAAGTTATCGCGGAAGGCATCTTCCAACTCCTCCCAGCTCCCAATTGAGTTTCCAGGCAGACTATTTAACAAGTTTCGAGCTGGTCCTTTGAGTTTTAACGGGAGGTATTTGATGGCATGAAGGTCGTCTCCGCGGGCCATATGGATATGGAGAAGAAAATCCTCAATTCACACCGTGGGATCTGTTGTTCCGTCGTATGATTCAATATTTACGGGTTTAAACCCTTCTGGGAACTCGTGATCCGTTACTCCATCAGTGAAGCAAAGAGGGTGTGCAGCGCCTCTATATCGGGCCGCATCGCGACGTAGCTCCGATGGAGTCCGTCTGCAGTTTTCGGCCCGGAGAAATCTTTGCCATCCAATCTGATTAGAATATCATAACATAAAGTATAAGTGGCAGGATTTTTTATAGGAATGTTTTATCAATTCATTTCCATTTCATTTGTACCCCTGGCAAACTCGAACTTTCGTCCAAATGGTCTGCGTGACTAGGTTTGTCACGTCCAAATAGATAGCCATCGTCGCGTGTCGTGGTACGTCCTCGCGATCCGTAGATCGATCTGGTATATCCTGCTTTACTATCCAGGTCCTGCCAAAAGTCGTATGTATCACCCCGAGCTGTGTTGTTTCTGTTTTTACGTGGCGGTGGGGCAGGTTGCTGTTCGGCTTGAATTGCCGCTTTATCCCGACCGAGTTGTGGTCTTCATGCCGCATTGTCCCGACCGCGCTGTGGTCGATCGGCCACGTTGCGCGAGTGAGGTATGAGCTCTGGCGCCTCCTCATCAAACTGGGGCAGCAGTTTGCACTTCGGGTAACTCCTGATTGGGAGATTGAGGCCGTATTCTTCGGCTGCCAGGACATTAGTCCATCTGTCATTGAGTAGATCTTGGTGAGCCTAAAGCTGTTGCTGTTTATTTTTTAGGCTCATTGTAGTGGCTATTAGCATGCGCTTGAAGTGCTCCTGCTCGAGAGGTTCCTCGGGCACGATGAAATCCTCGTCGCCGAGGCTTACCTCATCTTTGGAGAGCGGAAGATAATTATCGTCCTCCGAATCGTCATGTATGGCCTGTTCATCAGGGCTAACTTGCCCATTTTCCCGTTCCTCCTGTTCGGAGGTTATCTCGACGGGGTCTTCATTGTTTTTGGCATCATCCGGAGTATTATTTTCTCCGGTGCCAGTATTGCTGTCTTTGAAACGACGTGACTTGGAGCGGCGCCGATGACGCCAGCGTTTTTGCTGTATCTCAGGAGGTTTATTCTCAACTGGATTTTCTTTGTCATCGTCGTTGGTTGCTTTGGGTGTGTCCACCATGTACACATCATACGAAGAAGTGGCCGTCGAGCGTCCAGTGAATGGTGGATGTTGATTTTGCTCCTCATCAGCATCGTCGTCCATACCGTCGATGTCTTCGAAGTCATAATCTAGCGTGTCGGTTAAATCCTCGACTGTAGCCATGAAGTGGGTGGCGGGTGGGAAGCAAAATTCTCCATCCTCAGCCCCTAGTTCGAACCGAACATAGTTCGGCTGTGAGTCCCCCGCCAAGAACATGCTCTTTAGTGAGTTTAGCACATCGCCCAAAGGCGAGTGCTGGAAGATGTCTGCGGCGTTGAATTCGAAGATCGATAAATGATCAAGTTCGGCGTCCGCGAGCTCACATGGTTCGGAATTTATGACCGGAGACGAGTCCGGAGTTTCTGTGGCACAAATACTGTGTGAGGTTAAATCCATGTGCGGCTCCAACGTCGGGGAATCAGTGGCCTCTGTGGTGGGGTTGAACCTCCAATCCTTGGATGGCGCAGTGTGCTCCGGATCTAAAGCCATGGTAGTCACATGAGCTATCTCCTGAACGCGGTCCGATGACAGATTTAGGTCATGTTCATCGAGGTGATCAGGAGCGATCGCTGCGGTCTCGAGTCCGGCGAAGATCAAATCTCCGCGGACGTCCGCGACGTAGTTCAAACTCCCAAATCTGACCTGATGGCCAGGGGCGTAGCTATCGATCTGCTCCAGATGGCCAAACGAGTTGGTTCGCAGTGCGAAGCCGCTGAATACGAAGATTTGTCCAGGGAGAAAGGTTTCTGCTTGAACAGCGTCATTGTTGACGATTGAAGGGGGCCATCGAACCTTTTTGAGGACGGCACAGTGGAACTCTCAATGAAAGCATCAATATCGGTGTCAAAATCGGCGGATCTTGGGTAGGGGGTCCCGAACTGTGCGTTTAAGGTCGATGGTTACAGGAGACAGGGAACACAATGTTTACCCAGGTTCGGGCCCTCTCTATGGAGGTAATACCCTACTTCTTGCTTGATTGATCTTGATGAATATGAGTATTACAAGAATTGATCTACCACAAGATCGTAATGGCTAAACACTAGAAGTCTAGCCTGCATGACTATGATAATGAGTATCTCCCCTCCGGACTAAGTCCTCCGGTTTATATAGACACCGGAAGGATCTAGGGTTACATAAGGTCGGTTACAAAGAAAGAAATCCACATATTTGGTCGCCAAGCTTGCCTTCCACGCCAAGGAGAGTCCCGTCCGGGCACGGATGCAATCTTCGGTTTTCGTGTTCTTCACAGCCCATCAATCTGGCCCATGACTAACAGACCGGACGCCCGAAAATCTCTTAGTCCAGAACTCCCTCATTGGATTTTTTGCATCGGGCAAGTAGGCCTGGCCCGAAGCCTGGCCCGGCCCAACAGATGGTCAGATATACACAACACCCAAAAAAAGAAAGCTATGTAGGTGTAGCATTTTGCTGCAAACCTGTCCGAATCGCTCGCCCACGGACGTAACCTGAAAGAAACAGAATAGTGCTTTTGCCTAAAAATAATAATCAGAATAGTGCCTAGACCATCCCTCGAAAAAAAATAGCGCCCAAGCCAGCACGCATCTCCATGCACGTTTATCCAGCGGTATGAAGTTGAGACTTTGTTAGACCTGAGTCCAGTAAGACATTATCAAAACCCATTTTAAATCTCAGCACTGGAGCATGAGCAAACCAACACTGCATAGATTAAGCTAATTATTTAGCTGAGTTTGCAAGCAGAGAAACGCACGCACTGGCACTGCCTCACACATACATTACCATCACTTCATACAGAATCATATACAGTACAAGTACACTGCATAAACTCTAAGACTGATTTTAACGACGATCCAGATACTGCCGCTGTTGCTGCTCGTTATTCATGAACTTGGAGTACTATTTTTAGGGGTGAAATTTGGTAGATGGACGGCTAAATCAGGCTCTGATGCAGACTGGCCTGTCGAAGACCCAGCTGAACCTTGCGAACTCGGGGTCTTTTGCGGCTTTGATCGCGCGGTCGTGGGCCAGCTCCTCCACCCGCCGGATCTTGCGCGGCAGCCCGCAAACGTACTCCTGCGCACGCCGCCCCTCACCGGACAGCTGCCCCCCGCCGAGGTCCGCCACCTTCCACCTCCGCACGAAGTGCTCCACCATGTCGCCGTAGTCCCTTGCCGTGTACACCCCGGTGCGCTGCGCGACCGCCGAGAAGTGCTCGAACAGGTCGGCGTCGCGGCCGTCGGCCATGAACTGGCCGGGCATGGTGATCTTGTCCCGCAGCACGGCGGCCAGCGCCCGCACCATCCCGTCCGGGTCGAGCTCGAAGAACTTGGCGGCCGCCTTGGTGTAGGCCGTCTCGTGGCGCTTCTCGTCGGCGGCCACGACGCCGCAGATCTTGGCGAGGCAGCGGTCGCCGTGGCGCGCAGCTTGCTTGGCTGTGTGGGCGTGGGAGATGAAGGTTGCGCGCTCCTGGAAGGAACCATAGACGGCATTGTGGTAGGGGCTGGACGGCCTGAGCATCTGCATGCCATTGCGGAGGAGGTGGTGGACGGTCCGCTCGATCTGGCGCATGTCGACGCGTCCGGAGAGGTAGAGGTAGCGGTTGAGGAGATCACCGTGGCGATTCTCCTCGGCCGTCCATCCGCGGATCCAGCGCGCCCAGGGCAGGTCGCTGCAGCCCGTGTCGTCGTTGCAGCCCACCACCCGGTTTCCCACGCACATGTACGTCGGCAGCGCCTCCTCCGTTACCATGTTGCCCACCAGGCACACCAGCACGTCGTCCGGCACACTGGAGGCTTGGTCCTGCAGCTCCTCCCTCGTCATCATCATCGACGGCTGCTGCTCGGCGGAGAGGCCAGCTGCAGAGAGGGAGAAGCAGGGGAGCAGGTCGCTGGGCTGCCACGCGTCCTCCACCGGGGTGAGCAGCGGCAGCAGCTGTTCCTCCACCCAGCCGCTCAGGTTCAGAGTCCGCGCCACCTCGGCCTCCGCCTGCTCTTGCGCCCGCATCTCCGTCACCGTGTTGTCGAAACGAGCTGTCGCGGTGGACTTGCAGGCCCATCCCCCAGCTCTTGTCGCAGCCCGGCTCCTGCACCTGCATGCATAAACGATTGCGTTTCATCTGCTTGCTCATCACATCGCGTACATATGTGTGTGAGGAAGAGAGCCTTCGTACGCACCAGCTTGGATGGGCCTGTGCCGGCATGGCGAGACCGTGGGGGAAAGGCATGAGCATGCTCATCTTGTCAGTGCTGCAAAGGCAGAAGCTTCACTAACGATGCTGTATTGCAGGCAACGTGATGAGCCCCTGCATATTTGCTTTGTATATATGCACACCTACCTGTGCGGGAAAAAAAACGCAAGGTTACCTAAAGTTGAAGTTGAAAGTATTTACCACTGAAGAATCCACCCCCGGTCCCCTCATGGAGATCGGTGCATCCTACTACTATTCTGGTTATTAGAACAGCATGTTGCTGGCTCTATGATAGTGCCATGTATTTAAAACATTTCTAAAAATAGATTCATACAATAAATTGGCTATCGATTAACTAGAGTAGTAGACTGGCTAGCATTAAATGCTTGCATGTGGAGAGAGGTAGAAAGAACACAACCGATTCGAAGGGAGAAGAAACGCCGGACTAAAACTATCACACATATTGCATGCAAACTCTTGTTTCTTGTTTATTGTGCTACCGTCGAGCTGTATACATAGCGCCCACTCCTTTCTCCCTCATCCATTCTCTTCCCTACAGGTCGGATTACGTTGACGTGGAATAGCTTGCAGCCAGCTGAGTAGGACCTATTGTACTTGCTCTAAAGTTATGAAACCTTTTCCAATTGAATGGATATGAATATTGTGTGGGCTCATTGGATGCACACAATTTTGACAGAGTGAGAAACAGGGCAAATTTACTATTTTGACACTCCTAAGGACATCTCCAACGTGAATCACCAAAACACATGTAAATGTCCCGACTGAACGGTTCAGACACTTTAGCCATCCAATGCAAGTAACCAAAATGGGCTGGACGAGTCTAGACGTTCGAAATCCCACAGCATGACACCAAATCAGGGGAGCTCTAGGGGAGTCTGGACATCCGCCGCATCGGTGCCCGACACCCTGATCCCACCAAAAAAAGACACTCAAACCTCGAAAAATTGACAATCCCCATTGTTTCCGCGCCAAATCCTATCCTCTCTGCTGCTATAGCTGTTCCCTAGCCCGTTTTGCTTCCACAGTTCACTGCCGCTGCAATGAGTCCATCGGAGCCCAGCACGAGGTTCTTCGGCTCACTGCATCACGAGGTTATTTTTCTCACTGGACCGAGAGCCCGGCCGTACGGCTACATCCGTGGAACGGCAAGAGCGGCACATGAAGGAGAGGGCGAAGAAGAAGGCGTATGTGGCCGCTTAGGCTGGAGCACCTCCTCCACATCAGACTGACGTGCTAGTTATACCCGGGGAATTGCCACCTCGACTATCCGGTACAAGCCATCGCGCTGCTACACCAGCCATCTAAACGCTTAGCCAGACACATAATAATCGCCGCGGCACTCTGGTGCCTCCTTCACCTCCGCCTCAGGCCACCCTCCAGTGTACATCGTCGACCACAATAGCGACTATTTGTTCACAGAGTTGCCCGTGTTGGTCCAGTCATGGTTTTGGTCCGAGGAGCCCTCGTCCGATGGTGCCCGATCGCTATTTGGCGATATGCCTCTACCAAGCTCGGTGGTGGACACCGACGAGGCGGTGATGAACACAACCCACAACGGTGACAACTAGAAAGATGGACAAGTCGATGACTACTACTCACCGCAGGTGGAGCAAGAGACGCTGACACACACCGACCAGTCAGGCGTGCCCGATGCGGATGCAAAGAACAAGCGGGGTTGGTTTTACTCAAACAAAAAGGATAAATTGTTGTGTTTGGCGTGGTTGGGCGCAAGTGTTGATCCTCTTCAAGGCACAGAGTAAAAAGGCTTAGCTTTTGACAAAGTGTATATTTATTTCTACCATCAGCAAAAGCACTATGGCCCCTACGACAAGGAAGTGATCCATGATCGCAATCAAAGTCTCTAAGCCACCCATAATGCAGTACTCAAGAGGTCATCAACAAGTTTTGTGGTGTGTATACACAAACACAAAATTGGTGGCCAAGTGGCGCACCACTCCTCAAGCTCATAATTTTTGCTTCGTGTTGCTCTATGTTGCAACTTGTTGATCATGTCATTGTCTTGCTTTTCTATCCCCCCGCATTGTGCCACAAGACCGAAGGCGAGTCATTAACGATGATGCACTATTAGTACAAGTTGAATGCATGGAGCAAGTGGAGCAACATTGCCAATTCTGTCAAGACGGACACCGGAGCAAGTGATGAACGCGGTGATCCAACCAAATGAGAGATTGCACCAACCACCCGTGTCGCTAGGTCGACAGGGAGGAAATGGGAGAACTAGAAGGAGAAGGGGTGGCGGCCAATATGATGAACAAGTTCAAGGGCATCATCGCTAAGAACGAGGCATGTACCAAGCACAATAGATCAAGGAGAAAAAAGGGTCAAAAGGTTTAGCATGTTCATGAAACTGCAAAAGAAGAAGATTGAGCTCAAGGAGCAGAAGTTTCCGATCAAGCAATCGTGGGAGGAGCAAACGGTCTTGTACATCAAGGCCGACGACTTGGATCCCGATGCACCAAGTTTGTTCACTCCTAGCATGATAGCATAATCGCAGGCTTTACGCAAAAGGAGGGTAAAGGAGGCTGAAAATTGAGGCATTTGGCTCTCACGATCGATTATTTTTCTTTGGGGTTCGAAAGATGTATAAACCTTATAAAGCATCTAGTGCTTTTGCTAGTGGTTGCATTTGTTTGTAACTATTTAGTTCTATGATTGAATTGCTATCGATCTAGATATATTTGACCAAGAGAGGTGGTCAGACAAGTAGGGGTAATCTGGGGGACATGGTTGGATGGCCTCCTCCCTATCGGATGTCCGAGGACATGTTCAGACGTGTCCACAGTCATTTTATGAGATTTGTTTGCTAATCCACATTGGAGATGCCCTAAGGGCAACTTTAGTAGGGTCGCGATATGGCATATGAGCGCACACCATATGTATTCGGAGGTAGTGGCGGTTGTGTGCAAAATACGGAGTTGCCATGATGTGGCCTTCTGTAGGATCGAAAGTATGTCTAGAGGGGGGGTGATTAGACTACTTGACCAAATAAAAACTTAACCTTTTCCCAATTTTGGTTCTTGGCAGATTTTAGCTATTGTAGGACAAGTCAAGCAATCATCACACAATTCAAGCAAGCATGCAAAGAGTATATTGGCAGCGGAAAGTAAAGCATGCAACTTGCAAGAATGTAAAGGGAAGGGTTTGGAGAATTCAAACGCAATTGGAGACACGGATGTTTTTCCCGTGGTTCGGATAGGTGGTGCTATCCTACATCCACGTTGATGGAGACTTCAACCCACGAAGGGTAACGGTTGCGCGAGTCCACGGAGGGCTCCACCCACAAAGGGTAACGGTTGCGCGAGTCCACGGAGGGCTCCACCCACGAAGGGTCCACGAAGAAGCAACCACCCACAAAGGGTCCACGAAGAAGCAACCTTGTCTATCCCACCATGGCCATCGCCCACGAAGGACTTGCCTCACTAGCGGTAGATATTCACGAAGTAGGCGATCTCCTTGCCCTTACAAACTCCTTGGTTCAACTCCACAATCTTGTCGGAGGCTCCCAAGTGACACCTAGCCAATCTAGGACTCCAAGAAGTAACAAATGGTGTGTAGGTAATGAACTCCTTGCTCTTGTGCTTCAAATGATAGTCTCCCCAACACTCAACTCTCTCTCATAGGATTTGGATTTTTTGGAAAGAAGATTTGAGTGGAAAGCAACTTGGGGAAGGCTAGAGATCAAGATTCATATGGTAGGAATGGAATATCTTGGTCTCAACACATGAGTAGGTGGTTCTCTCTCAGAACATATGAGTTGGAATTGTGTATGTGTTCTGATGGCTCTCTCCACGAATGAAGAGGAGGTGGAGGGGTATATATAGCCTCCACACAAAATCCAACCGTTACACACAGTTTTCCAATCTCGGTGGGACCGAATCAACAAACTCGGTCGGACCGAAAAGGTAAACCTAGTGACCGTTAGAGATTTTCGGTGGGACTGACATGCAACTCGGTAGGACCGATATGGTTAGGGTTTGGGCATAACGTAATCTCGGTGAGACCGATTACACAAACTCGGTGAGACCGAATTTGGTAATTAGCTAACCAGAGAGTTGGTCAGGCAAACTCGGTGGGACTGATTTGCTCTTTCGATGAGACCGAAAAGTTACAAAAAGGAAACACTGAATTTACATTGCAATCTCGGTGGGACCGATTCGCTCTTTTGGTGGGACCGGAAAGTTACGAAAGGGAAACAGAGAGTTTGCAATCCCATCTCGGTGAGACCGAGATCCCTATCGGTAGAACCGAATTGCTAGGGTTTGGCAGTGGCTTATGACAAGTGAAACTCGGTGGCGCCGGATAGAAAGAATCGGTAGGACCGAGTTTGGCTTTGGGTTTAGGTCATATGTGGAAGTGGGAAAGTAGTTGAGGGTTTTGGAGCATATCACTAAGCACATGAAGCAAGAGGCTCATTAAGCAACACCTCATCCCTCCTTGATAGTATTGGCTTTTCCTAAAGACTCAATGTGATCTTGGATCACTAAAATATAAAATGAAGAGTCTTGAGCTTTTGAGCTTGAGCCAATCCTTTGTCCTTAGCATTTTGAGGGTTCCACTTTCACATCCATGTCATGCCAATCATTGAGCTTTCCTGAAATAGTCATCTTGGAATAGCATTAGCTCAATGAGCTATATGTTGTTATGAATTACCAAAACCACCTAGGGATAGTTGCACTTTCACCTTCATTCCCTGCAAGTAGGTCCCATCTATCATTGGGTCATATATGTGGGCCCTAGGGTTTTCATTTCTACAGTGATAATTAATCTCCCCAAAAAAACCTCTCTCCCTATTACGTATGGGTCATAAGACACTATAATCGAGGCCATGGAAGGCCATTGCACCGGTGAGCCAAACTCCCATGCCCTTGATGAGTGAGGTTGTGAGGAGCACCGAGGTGCACCGAGCCTCGAAGTCGGTGTGCTCGATAGCGGCCTAACTACGATGGCCCCCGGACCAAATGGTCACCGGATGCGATGACTCAGCCATGGCTGGAGGTGAACAAGGTAGAGGAGCGTAGCTCTCGCTAATGAGATACCTAAGAGGGGGGAAGCCGGTGTGACATAGGAGGTGCTCACCCTGGGCTCGATTCCGATGTCAGGAAAGATGAATAAAAATGAGGGAGATCTACATAGAGCTCGCTGGCAGCGACAATGTTGGCTTTGTGTCAGAGAGAAAAAAGGAGAGGCTTGTGCAGCGTATTGCTTGTCCGGGAGGGTACGCCGTAGATCCCAAAGATTGGAACGAATACCGATATTGCTTGGGGAAGACTAAAACCAAGAGCCGATGACAACAATGACCTTCCGGCTGGTTTCCTATGCCAACTCGGCCAATGAGAGCTTTGATGAAATTACAAACACATGATGGGGCTCAAATGCATGGGGCCGGAGGGGTGATTATTACTACACACTTATAAATCCATGGGAGGTGTAGGTTGAAAGTAGTCCGGCATTCGCGCACTTGGCACTTCTGGGAGCTGTGATGTAAAACCACTCCCGTTGCCATAATCCGGACACCTCGGGAATAGAACCCTTTGGCCATGGAGCTCCAGCGATCTTGCTTATTACTGCGCCTCCGCACGCTACATGCTGCCCCTCGACCATCTTCGGCTTCACGTCAAAGGTCTTGAGCCACAGGCCGAAGTGAGGGGTAATGCGGAGGAAAGCCTCCAATACAACAATAAATGCTGAGATGTGGAGAAAGGAGTCTGGGGCTAGATCGTGGAAATCTAGCCCGTAATAAAACATCAGCCCCCTAACGAAGGGATCCAGAGTGAGGCCTAGACCTCGCAGGAAGTGGGAGATGAACACGACGTCTTCGTTGGGTTCAGGAGTAGGGACGACCTGCCCTCGGGCGGGCAGCCGATGCGAAACCTCGGCGGTTAGGTATCTGGCCTCCCTCAACTTCTTGATATCTTCTTCTGTAACGGAGGAGGGCATCCACCGACCTTGAAGGCTAAATCCGGACATGATTGAAGGTCCGGAGCACCTGACCTGGGCTTTGGGTGTTAGAACTCGAGGCGGGGGAAGGATTCGATTGAGCACGGGAGGGAAAAAGTAAAAGCCTTGTCCCTTTATAAAGAGGGTGAATATCAAGCGTCCTCTCCATACCGTTTGGGACTTGCCTATAATCTAGGAGTCCTAGATATGGTTGGGTTACCCACGACCGTATTGATGAGAATCCCGTAATTAGGGGAACACGATCTCTGCTTTGACAAGACGTGTCAAGAAACCGCCTCGCGTTATGTGTGAAGCTGGTTGAAGAAAAACGGTTCGAATAATTACCGGGCCATGGCATAATGTCGTGTTGCCGAAACGTGTCAGCAGATTAGATTTGTGGAAATATTATTCTCTCTACGGTGGTATGTGGAACTTATTTTGCAGGGTCGGACACTATCCTTGCGTTCGAATTCTTCCGTGATGTATTTGGAGGAGGAACCCGCCTTGCAATACCGAAGATAATACTGCGCGCCGGACTCATCGTCATTGAAGCCTGGTTCAGGGCCTACTTAGGGAGTCCTGGAACTATCCGCCGGTTTGGACCGCATACTCGATCGCTCGTGTCAAATACACGGTACCCCTGACAAGCCAGCCAACCACACCAACAGGGAATGCTGAGTGTTCAAGCAGGCCGGTAAGTTAATTGCCGAAGATAAAGATAAGGGGTCACACAGCAATGACGAAGAGGAGCCCCGGCAGCCGAACACCGGAGGACAGAAGAGGTTCCCCCCACAAGTGCGGACGGTGAACATGATATACGCAACCCACATCCCCAAGAGGGAGCGGAAGCGTGCACTCAAGGATGTATATGCGTTGGAGCCAGTCGCCCCAAAGTTTAACCCATGGTCCTCCTGCCCGATCACCTTCGATCGCAGGGACCACCCCACTAGTATCCGTCACGGCGGATTCGCCGCACTAGTCTTAGACCCAATCATTGACGGATTTCACCTCACTCGAGTCCTTATGGATAGCGGCAGCAGCCTGAACCTGCTTTACCAGGACACAGTGCGCAAAATGGGTATAGACCCCTCAAGGATCAAACCCACAAAAACGACCTTTAAAGGCGTCATTCCAGGTGTAGAGGCCCATTGCACAGACTCAATTACACTAGAAGTGGTCTTCGGATCCCCGGATAACTTCCGAAGCGAAGAATTAATCTTCGATATAGTCCCGTTCCACAGTGGCTATCATGCACTGCTCGGGAGAACCGCATTTGCGAGATTCAATGCGGTGCTGCATTATGCATAACTCAAGCTCAAGATGCCAGGACCCCGGGGGGTCATCATAGTTAACGGAAACACAGAGCGCTCTCTTCGCACGGAGGAGCACACTGCGGCCCTCGCAGCAGAAGCGCAAAGCAGCCTCTCAAGGCAATCCACCAGTTCGGCGTTTCAAGACCCGGACACCTTCAAACGCGCTCGGAGTAATCAGCAACTAGACCGCCTGGCACGGTCTGAGCTCGTGTAGCAATGTGGCCCCCACCCCGACCCAAACCAAACGGCGAAATTCGTGCCACGTGTACATAATTACGCATTAAAAATACCATGGGCACAGGTAGGGAGGGGGCACAACTATGGCACGCTCCAAGACACGGCCTAAACCACACTAGGGGCTTCCCGCTTTGTTATTTTTCTCTTTCAGGACTTTAATCTCTGGAAACCTTGTCCGGCAGCATGATTGCCGAACACATGATGCAGCAACCAAGAGAGGCAGAAAGCTACATCACACCACGGAACTCCCAGGTGGATTACGATAACGAGTGAAATATTTGCTTTAATGCTATTCCTCAGCTTGCCCTTGGAAGGGACATAGTCCTACTTTTTTCTTATCGCACTATATGTATCATTCTTATTTAACGCACCTCTTTGAATAAACAACGCATAACATTACGACTATTATTGCATTCTTGTTTTATATATATGTGTTCATTAATGACGCCTTGCAACCGTACACTTTGGTACGGCTAACACATCAGGGGCTTAAGTACCCCACAATATGGTGTGAGAAGTCCGAACACTTTCACAAGTGCGGCACCCCGAACTTATAGCATTATATGCATCAGCTCCGAATCATGTCTTTGGTCAAATGTTGGGTTTGCCCGGCTCCTATGTTTTGGTACCTTACGTTCCGCTCTATCGGCTAAGGTAGCGCTAGGAGAACTACTTCGATTGTGCCCCGGTTCTGCTGGGCTAAGCACCTTAGTAGAGAAAGCTAAAACTGACAGTCATGATAAGGCGAGAGACTGGTCGCTGTTCGGTGAGGTTTCGAGTCCCTAAAGACTTATGCCGCTTAGAGCGAGGAGCCGGTCCTGTCCGGCTTAAAGGCGTGTATCGCGCCCCGAATTCGGCCTTCCGAATACCAGGGGCTTCGCCGAAATTTAAAATTATAGAATTCTATGGCTAAGTGAGAGTGATAAAGCATTATTAGTCCGGTTGCCTTGTTCGCTATGCTGAGCACCTCCCTCGAAGGACCCAATAATGGGAACAAGAGTGCTTAGGTTTATCCCGAACACCCCAGCACTCGCGGCATGGGGGCAGAAGCCGAGGACTAGCCATCTCTCAGATTGGATAAACAACCAAACAGAAGGTAATATTTTAAATTCAAACAAGCGTTGCATAGCGCATATGAAACAAGTTTTCATCATACAGGATCACACGAGCAAGTTTACTCAAATATTACATCCTTTGAACATTCGTCCACTACAAGACGGGCACCCTTCAGGACACCCTCATAATAAATTTCGGGGGTGCGATGCTCCTTGCCCTGCGGCGGTCCCTCCTTGATCAGCTTCACGGCGTCTAGCTTGGCCCATTACATCTTCACCTGGGCGAAAGCCCGGCGTGCACCTTCGATGCAGATAGACCGCTTGACGACCTCCAGCCATGGGCAGGCGTCCACAAGCCGCCTCACCAGGCAGAAGTAGCTGTTCGGAAGGGCGTCGCCAGGCCACAGCCGGACTATAAAGCCCTTCATGGCCTGTTCGGCCGCTTTGTGTAGCTCGACCAGCTGCTTCAGCTGGTCGCTCATAGGCACCAGGTGTTCGGTCCTAGTATACTGAGACCAGAACAACTTCTCCGTTGAGCTTCCCTCCTTGGCCTAGTAAAACTGTGCGGCATCCGACACGCTGCGGGGCAAATCTGCGAATGCTCCTGGAGAGCTCCGGATTCGGGTAAGTAATAGGTAATTTACTTTCACATGCTTGCTTTGCATATAGAATGCCTTACCCGCCGCTATTTTCTTCATCGCGTCAATCTCCTGGAGGGCCTTTTGGGCTTCAGCCTTGGCACTGCGCTCTCGAGGGACGCGGCAAGCTCGAACTCTCGCGTCTTCGAGTCAAGCTCCAACGCATCGTGCTTCGTCACGAGAGCCTGGAGCTCTTGCCGCACCTTGCGCACCCGAGCCCCTTGCCTTTCCCGCTCAGTGCGCTCCTTGGCCGCTTTATCTTCGGCCTCGGACAGCGCTTGCCTTAGGATCGCCACTTTGGTCGTGGCCCCTGGCAAATTCATGATGATCCTGTCATTTCGCAATCGCATTCTTTTTATACATATCCATAAACTAGGTATTACTTACATTTGTTCTCCTCGAGCTGCCTCTTGTCAAGGCCGAGCTCGTCCTTGGACACTTTAAGGTCCTGCTTCAGTGCGGTTATCTCCGCAGTCAGTGTGGCAGATGCCAGCAGCGAAGCCTGCATATGCATATTGACATACTTATATTAGACTCCCGCGATGTTGTTTGATCCTCTGTTCGGCTTTTCTTTGTGAACACCGAGCAGAGCATCAGGGGCTACTGTCTATGCGGTAATATTTTTCCTATATTCTAAACAATTACCTCAAAGCCTGTTAGAAGGCTGGCACATGCTTCAGTCAATCCGCTCTTGGCGGACTGAACCTTCTAGACCACCGCACTCATAATAGTACGGTGCTCCTCGTCGATGGAAGTAGTGCGAAGCGCTTCCAGCAGATTGTCCGGCGCCTCTGGATGGACAAAGGTCACCGGCACAGGCGTCTCGCCCCTCTTAGAAGGAGGCCGCCTGCCCAAGTCCGGAACCGCTGGAGGTTCCGGCGCGGTGTTCAGCTGAGGGCCGAACTCGGGGCCCTCAGGGGCCTTGTCCCCTCGGCTCCCGGAGTCCGGAAGGTCACCTTGAGGCACCTCCGGGACTGTCTCCCCTCGACCCGGTGCCTCTTGAGACAACACCTCAGCGTCGTCCGCAGGGCAAGGGGAGGTGGCGGTTGGAAGTGGATCGCTATCCATATCCGACGAGCCCTGGGAGCCGTCCGACGATACATCGATACGGGCTCGTGGCGGCCTGCATAATCATATTCGGCGTTAGGGAAAGCAGTGCGACAATGGAATGCTATGAGTTACTCTAGTATCCGAATACTTACGACCTCCCCAGGGGCTTGGCCCTGGGAAACCACTCGTCTTCGCCTTCGGCGGCAGCGGTGGAGCTGTCCGGAAGGAGAGCCCTTCCCTTCTTGGACTCATCGGCCCCCCCAGTTGGGGCGGCCTTCCTTTTCTTGTCTCCCCCGCCTGGAGGGGGAGCATCTTCTTCTTCCTCCTCATCTTCGGGGGAGGAGTGTGCCGCAGTCATCGGACGGTGAGTCCGATGATGCCTGGCGTCGGGAACTCTTTCGGGTTCCCTTGGCCTTCTTGGTCTTCTCCGGCCCCGTGTAAGGAACCAGAGTCAGCATCTTCGCCAGGAGAGCGTCTGCTGTGCCTTCGGGCAAAGGAGCCGGACAATCAATCTGTCCGGCCGTCTCCTGCCAGTCCTGTTAAAGGTACGGGAGCTTAGATCCCGCATAGAATCAAAACTATGAAAAACAAGTATCCTGTGAAAGGTAAAATAGCTTACCGCGCGGGCTTGGCGCTTCGCGCATAATTCGTGGTCCTCGAAGGTGGGTGGGGGAACCTCGGCACTCTTGAATAGCACCTTCCAGGCTTCTTCGTGAGTTGTGTCGAAGAGCCTGTTCAGAGTTCGGTGCTGGGCTGGGTCGAACTCCCACAAGTTGAAAGCCCGTTGTTGGCACGGGAGGATCCGATGGATGAGCATGACCAGGACCACGTTGACAAGTTTGAGCTTCTTGTTCACCATGTTCTGAATACATGTTTGGAGTACGGTCAGATCTCCCGAACTGCCCTAGCAGAGGCCCTTCTCTTGCTAGGAGGTGAGCCGCGTGGGGAAGCCAGATCGGAACTCGGGGGCCGCTGCCCATTTAAGGTCACGCGGCTCGGTGATGTAGAACCACCCCGATTGCCACCCCTTTATGGTCTCCACGAAGGAACCCTCGAGCCATGTGACATTGGGCATCTTGCCCACCATGGCGCCTCCGCACTCCACCTGGCGGCCGCTCACTACCTTCGGCTTGATGTTGAAGGTCTTCAGCCATAAGCCAAAGTGGGGCTTGATGCGGAGGAAGGCCTCGCAAACGACGATAAACGCTGAAATATTGAGGACGAAGTTCGGGGCCAGATCGTGGAAATCCATGCCGTAGTATAACATGAGCCCCCGGACGAATGGGTGGAGAGGGAATCCCAGTCCACGGAGGAAGTGGGTAAGGAACACTACCCTCTCATGGGGCCTGGGGGTGGGATGAGCTGCCCCTCATCTGGGAGTCGGTGCGCGATGTCGTCGGGCAGGTATCCGGCTCTCCTCAGCTTCTTGATGTGTCCCTCCGTGACGGAGGAGACCATCCACCTGCCTCCCACTCCGGACATGGTTGGAGAAGGTTGAGGTGGGAAATGCGGACTTGGGCACTGGAGCTCGAGTGTGTGAAAGTGGATGAGCAAAGGAGGAAGAAGGCGTGGATGAAGAGGTGAATCCTTATCCCTTTATATGGGCGGACGAAACTATGCGTCCCCACTAGCCTATCCTCCAAGCGCCGTAACCGATGGCGCGGTTGGGTTACCCACGCCCGTATTGATGAGAATCACGTAATAAGGGGAACACGATCTCTGCTTTGACAAGGCGTGTCAAAAAACTGCCTTGCGTTATGTGCGGGGCTAGTTAAAGGAAACGGTTCGAATAATTACCGGGCCATGGCATAATGTCGTGTTGCCAAAATGTGTCAGCAGATTAGATTTGTGGAAATATTATTCTCTCTATGGTAGTATGTGGAAACTTATTTTGCAGGGTCGGACACTATCCTTGTATTCAAATTCTTCCGTGATGTATTCGGAGGAGGAACCCGCCTTGCAATGCCGAAGACAATACTGCGCGCCGGAATCATCGTCATTGAAGCCTGGTTCAGGGGCTACTGAGGGATTCCTGGATTAGGGGGTCTCCGGACAGCTGGACTATATTCTTTGGCCAGACTGTTAGACTATGAAGATACAAGATTGAAGACTTCGTCTCGTGTCCAGATGGGACTCTACTTGGCGTGGAAGGCAAGCTAGGCAATACGGATATGTATATCTCCTCCTTTGTAACCGACCTTGTGTAACCCTAGCCCTCTCCGGTGTCTATATAAACCGGAGGGTTTTAGTCCGTAGGACAACACACAATCATACCATAGGCTAGCTTCTAGGGTTTAGCCTCTCTGATCTCGTGGTAGATCCACTCTTGTACTACCCATATCATCAATATTAATCAAGCAGGACATAGGGTTTTACCTCCATCAAGAGGGCCCGAACCTGGGTAAAACTTCGTGTCCCCTGCCTCCTGTTACTATCCACCTAGATGCATAGTTCGGGACCCCCTACCCGAGATCCGCCGGTTTTGACACTGACAAGTCCCTCTCAGACAACCCTGCAATCAAGATACATATAGTATCTTGTGTCCCCAACACAACTAATACAATTGTCAATTGTATATGTGCAAGATACTTCTACAGTAGTTGTTGGGCCCCTCAAGTGGAAGGGATGATGTAGTATTTGAAGGAAATATGCCCTAGAGGCAATAATAAAGTTGATATTTATATTTCCTTATATCATTATAAATGTTTATTATTCATGCTATAATTGTATTAATCGGAAACTTAGTACATGTGTGAATACATAGACAAACAGAGTGTCACTAGTATGCCTCTACTTGACTAGCTCATTAATCAAAGATGGTTAAGTTTCCTAACCATAGACATGAGTTGTCATTTGATGTACGGGATCACATCATTAGAGAATGATGTGATTGACTTGACCCATCCGTTAGCTTAGCACTATGATCGTTTAGTTTATTGCTATTGCTTTCTTCATGACTTATACATGTTCCTATGACTATGAGATTATGCAACTCCCGAATACCGGAGGAACACTTAGTGTGCTATCAAACGTCACAATGTAACTGGGTGACTATAAAGATGCTCTATAGGTGTCTCCAATGGTGTTTGTTGAGTTGGCATAGATCGAGATTAGGATTTGTCACTCCATGTATCAGAGGGGTATCTCTGGGCCCTCTCAGTAATGCACATCACTATAAGCCTTGCAAGCAATGTGACTAATGAGTTAGTTGCGGGATGTTGCATTACGGAACGAGTAAAGAGACTTGCCAGTAACGAGATTGAACTAGGTATTTGCTACCTCTTGAGCACTTGTGTTGGTTTTCCCTTGAAGAGGAAAGGGTGGTGCAGCAAAGTAGCATAAGTATTTCCCTCAGTTTTTGAGAACCAAGGTATCAATCCAGTAGGAGGCTACGCGCGAGTCCCTCGCACCTACACAAAACAAATAAATCCTCGCAACCAACGCAATAAGGGGTTGTCAATCCCTACACGTTCACTTACGAGAGTGAGATCTGATAGATATGATAAGATGGTATTTTTGGTATTTTTATGATAAAGATGCAAAGTAAAATAAAAGCAATTAAAATAACTAAGTATTGGAAGATTAATATGATGAAGATAGACCCGGGGGGCATAGGTTTCACTAGTGGCTTCTCTCAAGAGCATAAGTATTTTACGGTGGGTGACAAATTACTGTTGAGCAATTGACAGAATTGAGCATAGTTATGAGAATATCTAAGTATGATCATGTATATAGGCATCACGTCCAAGACAAGTAGACTGACTCCTGCCTGCATCTACTACTATTACTCCACACATCGACCGCTATCCAGCATGCATCTAGAGTATTAAGTTCATAAGAATAGAGTAACGCCTTAAGCAAGATGACATGGTGTAGAGGGATAAATTCATGCAATATGATAAAAAAACCATCTTGTTATCCTCGATGGCAACAATACAATACGTGCCTTGCTGCCCCTACTATCACTGGGAAAGGACACCGCAAGATTGAACCCCAAAGCTAAGCACTTCTCCCATTGCAAGAAAGATCAATCTAGTAGGCCAAACCAAACTGATAATTCAAAGAGAGTTGCAAAGATAAGAAATCATACATAAAAGAATTCAGAGAAGATTCAAATATTGTTCATAGATAAACTACTCACACTTCATCGGAGAGGCTATGGTGTTGATATAGAAGCCCTCCGTGATCGATGCCCCCTCCGGCGGAGCTCCGGAACAGGCCCCAAGATGGGATCTCGTGGATAAAGAAAGTTACGGCGGTGGAATTAGGGTTTTGGCTCCGTATCTGATCGTTTGGGGGTACATAGGTATATATAGGAGGAAGAAGTACGTCGGTGGAGCAACAGGGGGCCCAAGAGGGTGGTGGGGGGCGCCTGGGGGGGGGGGGGGTAGGCGCGCCCCCCTACCTCGTGGCCTCCCTATTGGTTGCTTGACGTAGGGTCCAAGTCTCCTGGAGCTTGTTCGTTCCAAAAATCACGTTCCCGAAGGTTTCATTCCGTTTGGACTCCGTTTGATATTCCTTTTCTTCGAAACCCTAAAATAGGCAAAAAAACAGCAATTCTGGGCTAGGCCTCCGGTTAATAGGTTAGTCCCAAAAATAATATAAAAGTGGATAATAAAGCCCAATAATGTCCAAAACATAAGATAGTATAGCATGGAGCAATCAAAAATTATAGATACGTTGGAGACATATCAAGCATCCCCAAGCTTAATTCCTGCTCGTCCTCGAGTAGGTAAATGATAAAAATAGAATTTTTGATGTCGAATGCTACTTGGCATAATTTCAATGTAATTCTTCTTAATTGTGGTATGAATATTCAGATCTGAAAGATTCAAGACAAAAGTTTAATATTGACATAGAAATAATAATACTTCAAGCATACTAACTAAGCAATTATGTCTCTTCAAAATAACATGGCCAAAGAAAGTTATCCCTAAAAAATCATATAGTCTGGCTATGCTCTATCTTCACCACACAAAGTATTTAAATCATGCACAACCCCGATGAAAAGCCAAGCAATTGTTTCATACTATTGACATTCTCAAACTTTTTCAATCTTCACACAATACATGAGCGTGAGCCATGGACATAGCACTTTAGGTGGAATAGAATGGTGGTTGTGAAAGAGACGAAAAGGGAGAAGATAGTCTCACATCAACTAGGCATATCAACGGGCTATGGAGATGCCCATCAATAGATATCAATGTGAGTGAGTAGGGATTGCCATGCAACGAATGCACTAGAGCTATAAGTATATGAAAGCTCAAAAAGAAACTAAGTGGGTGTGCATCCAACTTGCTTGCTCACGAAGACCTAGGGCATTTTGAGGAAGCCCATCATTGGAATATGCAAGCCAAGTTCTATAATGAAAAATTCCCACTAGTATATGAAAGTGATAACAAAGGAGACTCTCTATCATGAAGATCATGGTGCTACTTTGAAGCACAAGTGTGGTAAAATGATAGTAGCATTGTCCCTTCTCTCTTTTTCTCTCATATTTTTTTATTTGGGCCTTTTCTCTTTTTATGGCCTCTTTTTATTATTATTTGGGCTTCTTTGTCCTCTTTTTATTTTATTTTTTGTTCGGAGTCTCATCCCGACTTGTGGGGGAATCATAGTCTCCATCATCCTTTCCTCACTTGGGACAATGCTCTAATAATGATGATCATCACACTTTTATTTTCTTACAACTCAACAATTACAACTCGATACTTAGAACAAGATATGACTCTATATGAATGCCTCCGGCGGTGTACCGGGATATGCAATGACTCATGAGTGACATGTATGAAAGAATTACGAACTGTGGCTTTGCCACAAATACAATGTCAACTACATGATCATGCAAAGCAATATGACAATGATGGAGTGTGTCATAGTAAACGGAACGGTGGAAAGTTGCATGGCAATATATCTCGGAATGGCTATGGAAATGCCATGATAGGTAGGTATGGTGGCTGTTTTGAGGAAGATATATGGTGGGTGTATGATACCGGCGAAAGGTGCGCGGTATTAGAGAGGCTAGCAATGGTGGAAGGGTGAGAGTGCGTATGATCCATGGACTCAACATTAGTCATAAAGAACTCATATACTTATTGCAAAAATCTACAAGTTATCAAAGCAAAGTATTACGCGCATGCTCCTTGGGGGATAGATTGGTAGGAAAATACCATCGCTCGTCCCCGACCGCCACTCATAAGGAAGACAATCAATAAATAAATCATGCTCCGACTTCATCACATAACGGTTCACCATACGTGCATGCTACGGGAATCAAAAACTTTAACACAAGTATTTCTAAAATTCACAACTACTCAACTAGCATGACTCTAATATCACCATCTCCATATCTCAAAACAATTATCAAGTATCAAACTTCTCATAGTATTCAACACACTCATAAGACAATTTTATTATTAATCTTGTATACCTAGCAAATTAGGATTATTTAAGCAAATTACCATGCTATTTAAGAATCTCAAAATAATCTAAGTGAAGCATGAGAGATCAATAGTTTCTATAAAACAAATCAACCATCGTGCTCTAAAAGATATAAGTGAAGTACTAGAGCAAAACTATATAACTCAAAAGATATAAGTGAAGCACATAGAGTATTCTAATAATTTCTGAATCATGTGTGTCTCTCTCAAAAGGTGTGTACAGAAAAGATGATTGTGGTAAACTAAAAAGCAAATACTCAAATCATACAAGACGCTCCAAGCAAAACACATATCATGTGGTGAATAAAAATATAGCTCCAAGTAAAGTTACCGATAGAAGTAGACGAAAGAGGGGATGCCTTCCGGGGCATCCCCAAGCTTTGGCTTTTAGGTGTCCTTATATTATCTTGGGGGTGCCATGGGCATCCCCAAGCTTAGGCTCTTGCCGCTCCTTGTTCCATAATCCATCAAATCCTTACCCAAAACTTGAAAACTTCAGAACACAAAACTCAAAGTAGAAAATCTCGTGAGCTCCGTTAGCGAAAGAAAACAAAAGACCACTTCAAGGTACTGTAATTAACTCATTATTTATTTACATTGGTGTTAAACCTACTGTATTACAACTTCTCTATGGTTTATAAACTATTTTACTAGCCATAGATTCATCAAAATAAGCAAACAACACACGAAAAACAGAATCTGTCAAAAAACAGAACAATCTGTAGTAATCTGTAGCTAGCGCAAGATCTGGAACCCCAAAAATTATAAAATAAATTGCTGGACGTGAGGAATTTGTCTATTAATCATCTTTAAAAATAATTAACAAAATATCACTTCCCAAATAAAAATGGCAGCAGTTCTCGTGAGCGCTAAAGTTTCTGTTTTTTATAGCAAGATTAACAAGACTTTCCCCAAGTCTTCCCAACGGTTCTACTTGGCACAAACACTAATTAAACACAAAAACACAACAAAAACAGAGGCTAGATAAATTATTTATTACTAAACAGGATCAAAAAGAAAGGAATAAAAATAAAATTGGGTTGCCTCCCAACAAGCGCTATCATTTAACGCCCCTAGCTAGGCATAAAAAGCAAGGATAGATCTAGGTATTGCCATCTTTAGTAGGCAATCCATAAGTGGCTCTCATAATAGATTCATAAGGTAATTTAATTTTCTTTCTAGTAAAGTTTTCCATGCCTTTCCTTAACGGAAATTCGAATCTAATATTTCCTTCCTTCATATCAATAATTGCACCAATCGTTCTAAGGAAAGGTCTACCAAGAATAATAGGACATGAAGGATTGCAATCTATATCAAGAACGATAAAATCTATGGGCACATAATTCCTATTTGCAACAATAAGAACATCATTAATTCTTCCCATAGGTTTCTTAATAGTGGAATTCGCAAGGTGCAAGTTTAAAGAGCAATCATCAAAATCACGGAAACCTAACAAATCACACAAAGTTTTTGGAATCGTGGAAACACTAGAACCCAAATCACACAAATCATAGCATTCATTATCTTTAATTTTAATTTTAATAGTTGGTTCCCACTCATCATAAAGTTTTCTAGGGATGAAAACTTCAAACTCAAGTTTTTCTTCATAAGATTGCATCAAAGCATCAACGATATGTTTGGTAAAAGCTTTATTTGACTATAAGCATGAGGAGAATTTAGCACGGATTGCAACAAGGAAATACAATCTATCAAAGAGCAGCTATCATAATTAAATTCCTTGAAATCCAAAATAGTAGGTTCATTAACATCTAGAGTTTTGATCTCTTCAATCCCACTTTTATCAAATTTAGCATCAAGATCTAAAAACTCCGAATTTTTGGAACGCCTTCTAGGTAAAGGTGGATCATATTCAGTCCCATCATTATCAAGATTCATATTGAAAAACAAAGATTTGATAGGGGATACATCAATAACTTTTAGATCTTCATCTTTATTATCATGGAAACTAGAAGAACACGCTCTTATAAAGGAATCTTTCTTAGCATGTATCCTAGCGGTTCTTTCTTTGCACTCATCAATGGAAATTCTCATGGCTTTGAGAGACTCATTGATATCATGCTTAGGAGTAATAGATCTAAGTTTCAAAGAATCAACATCAAGAGAAATTATATCAACGTTCCTAGCCAACTCATCAATCTTAAGCAATTTCTCTTCAATCAAAGCATTGAAATTCTTTTGCAAAGTAATAAATTCTTTAATATTGGATTCAAAATTAGAGGGCATCTTATAATTTCCATAAGAATTGTTGTAGGAATTACCATAATTATTAGAGGAATTACTAGGATAAGGCCTAGGATTAAAGTTTCCTCTATACGCGTTGTTACCAAAATTATTCCTACCAACAAAATTCACATCCATAGATTCATTATTATTCTCAATCAAAGTAGACAAAGGCATATCATTAGGATTAGAAGAAACACTCTTATTAGCAAATAATTTCATAAGTTCATCCATCTTTCCACTCAAAACATTAATTTCTTCTATCGCATGCACCTTTTTATTAGTAGATCTTTCAGTGTGCCATTGAGAATAATTAACCATAATATTATCTAGGAGTTTAGTAGATTCTCCTAAAGTGATTTCCATAAAAGTGCCTCCCGTGGCCGAATCTAAAAGATTTCTAGAAGCAAAATTCAATCCGGCATAAAAATTTTGTATAATCATCCACAAATTCAAACCATGTGTTGGGCAATTACATATCATTAATTTCATCCTCTCCCAAGCTTGTGCAACATGTTCATGATCAAGTTTCTTAAAATTCATAATATCGTTTCTAAGAGAGATAATCTTAGTGGGAGGAAAATACTTAGAGATAAAAGCATCTTTGCACTTATTCCAAGAATCAATACTATTTTTAGGCAAAGACGAAAACCAAGCTTTAGCACGATCTCTAAGCGAAAAAGGAAATAGCTTCAATTTAACAATATCATTGTCAACATCTTTCTTCTTTTGCATATCACACAAATCAACGAAGCTATTTAGATGGGTAGCGGCATCTTCACTAGGAAGGCCAAAAAATGGATCTTTCATGACAAGATTCAGCAATGCAGCATTAATTTCACAAGATTCAGCATCGGTAAGAGGAGCAAACGGAGTGCTAATAAAATCATTGTTGTTGGTATTGGTAAAGTCACACAATTTAGTGTTATCTTGAGCCATCGTGACAGCAAGCAATCCAACACACAAGCAAACGAGGAACGGGCAAAAAAAGGCAAATAGAGAAAGAGAGGAAGGATAGAGAGAGAGGGCGAATAAAACGGTAAGGGTGAAGTGGGGGAGAGGAAAACGAGAGGCAAATGGCAAATAATGTAATGCGGGAGATAAGGGTTTGTGATGGGTACTTGGTATGTTGACTTTTGCGTAGACCTCCCCGGCAACGGTGCCAGAAATCCTTCTTGCTACCTCTTGAGCGCTTGTGTTGGTTTTCCCTTGAAGTGGAAAGGGTGGTGCAGCAAAGTAGCGTAAGTATTTCCCTTAGTTTTTGAGAACCAAGGTATCAATCCAGTAGGAGGCTACGCGCGAGTCCCTTGCACCTACACAAAACAAATAAATCCTTGCAATAACCGCGATAAGGGGTTGTCAATCCCTACACGGTCACTTACGAGAGTGAGATCTGATAGATATGATAAGATAATATTTTTGGTATTTTTATGATAAAGATGCAAAGTAAAATAAAAGCAATTAAAATAACTAAGTATTGGAAGATTAATATGATGAAGATAGACCCGGGGCCATAGGTTTCACTAGTGGCTTCTCTCAAGAGCATAAGTATTTTACGGTGGGTGACAAATTATTGTTGAGCAATTGACAGAATTGAGCATAGTTATGAGAATATCTAGGTATGATCATGTATATAGGCATCACGTCCAAGACAAGTAGACCGACTCATGCCTGCATCTACTACTATTACTCCACACATCGACCGCTATCTAACATGCATCTAGAGTATTAAGTTCATAAGAAGAGAGTAACGCCTTAAGCAAGATGACATGATGTAGAGGGATAAATTCATGCAATATGATAAAAAACATCTTGTTATCCTCGATGGCAACAATACAATACGTGCCTTGTTGCCCCTACTATCACTAGGAAAGGACACCGCAAGATTGAACCCAAAGCTAAGCACTTCTCCCATTGCAAGAAAGATCAATCTAGTAGGCCAAACGAAACTGATTGATAATTCGAAGAGACTTGCAAAGATAACCAATCATACATAAAAGAATTCAGAGAAGATTCAAATATTGTTCATAGATAAACTTGATCATAAACCCACAATTCATCAGTCTCAACAAACACACCGCAAAAGAAGATTACATCAAATAGATCTCCACAAGAGAGGGGGAGAACTTTGTATTGAGATCCAAAAAGAGAGAAGAAGCCATCTAGCTAATAACTGTGGACCCGAAGGTCTGCGGTAAACTACTCACACTTCATCGGAGAAGCCATGGTGTTGATGTAGAAGCCCTCCGTGTCGATGCCCCCTCCGGCGGAGCTCCGGAACAGGCCCCAAGATGGGATCTCATGGATACAGAAAGTTACGGCGGTGGAATTAGGGTTTTGGCTCCGTATCTAATCGTTTGGGGGTACGTAGGTATATATAGGAGGAAGAAGTACGTCGGTGGAGCAACAGGGGGCCCATGAGGGTGCAGGGCGCGCCTGGGGGGGGGGGTAGGCGCGCCCCCTATCTCGTGGCCTCCCTGTTGGTTGCTTGACGTAGGGTCCAAGTCTCCTGGATCTTGTTCGCTCCAAAAATCACGTTCCCGAAGGTTTCATTCCTTTTGGACTCCGTTTGATATTCCTTTTCTTCGAAACCCTAAAATAGGCAAAAAAAACAACATTCTGGGCTGGGCCTCCGATTAATAGGTTAGTCCCAAAAATAATATAAAAGTGGATAATAAAGCCCAATAATGTCCAAAACAGAAGATAATATAGCATGGAGCAATCAAAAATTATAGATATGTTGGAGACGTATCAGTATTGAGATACCGACAATGGAATCTCGGGCAAGTAACATACCGATGACAAAGGGAACAACGTATGTTTTTATGCGGTTTGACCGATAAAGATCTTCGTAGAATATGTAGGAACCAATATGGGCATCCAGATTCCGCTATTGGTTATTGACAGGAGATGAGTCTCGGTCATGTCTATATAGTTCTCGAACCCGTAGGGTCCGCATGCTTAGCGTTCGATGACGATCGGTATTATGAGTTTATGTGTTTTGATGTACCGAAGGTAGTTCGGAGTCCCGGATGTGATCACGGACATGATGAGGAGTCTCGAAATGGTCGAGACATAAAGATTGAAATATTGGACGATGTTATTCGGACACTGGATGAGTTCCGGGGTCACCAGATAAATATGGGAGTGCCGGGGGTTATCGGAAACCCCGAGGGGGAACTAATGGGCCAACATGGGCCTTGTGTGAGAGAGAAAGAGGTGTAACATCCCAAATTTTCAATTTGGAATGTTATACACTAGATCATCATTTGCATATCATATTTATTGCATTTTGGTTGATCCTAGAAATTCAACGCAACTCAAGGACCCTCGGAGAGAGTTGGGGATATCGTTATTTTCATATTTGAGTTCTCTCAAATTTTGAAAATAGGATCATTTGATTTTATTTATTTTATCTTCAATTATTTCTATTATCAAAATATGAGAGAGGGAATAAAATGACTTTCCCAAAATAAAGAAATATTGAGGATTTAATAAAAAATCAAATAACATTTTATTTTGGTTTTATTTGCTATTTTATTTGATTTAGGAAAATGCGCGTTTTTCAAAATTGCATTTAGGCCCCAAATAAATGTTCATCCTGTGCGGCTTGATTTTAGAAGACGGGGAAAATTTATTTCGGAATTTTTGGAGTCTGTTTAGTATTCCTTTTGTTTTTTTTCTGAGCGTAATTATTTAAAAAAACAAAAAAAAGGGTCCGACCCGACTCTGGGCCGTAACCGACCAGTACTCCGCCTGGCCGGGGCTTTAAGTAGCGCCGCCCGAGGCCCGGGAACAGCCCAAGCCGCGCCCCGCCCAAACCCTAACCCTAGCCCTGCCACCGCCCCGCGCTACTCCCGCCGCGCCGCCACCCGCCGTTGCCGCCGCCCCGCTGCCCCGCCGCCGCCGCCGAGAATCGCCGGAGCCGCCACCGCCGCCGTTCACCGGAGTCGCTGGAGGTAGACCTCGCCGCTGCCGGTTTTTTAAAAAAAAACCGTTCGGTTTTCCGTCGGTTTCGTTCGGTTTTTAGTTAGTTCGTTTTTTTAAATAGATCGGTTTTTCCGGTTTATTTAATTAGCGAGCGTTCACTCGTTCGTTCGTTTTAATGAACACGTTCTTCGATTAGATCCAGTTAACAAACGTCCGTTCGTTAATCTGTTCGTCGTTTTCTTTTTCTCAGATTAAATCCGCGATTTTTCAGATCGCGATTTCTGATCCGTTTTTCGTTCTAGTATAACTTTTCGCTCGTTTATCGGAATCAGGCGATTCAAGCGCTTGGAGTTTCGTTTCGAAACCCTCTTTCCGTTAAACAAACTCAAACAAGTTTTTGCCACTGTAAAAATTGCCCTAGATCCAGAATAGTAAACGCAGCTTGTTTGCTTTGCCGTTTGTCTTTCGTTGCTTCGTTCGATTTGATTCTTTTTGCCAACCGGAGTTCTGACGTTGAACTTTCTGGCTAGATCTCTTATTCGAGTTTTACCTGTGCATTAGTTTAGTACTTATTGTATGCTTGTTTGTTCATGATAGAGTACCCGGAGTGCGCCGCTTGCTACTTCGAATCGCTAGGTTTTGCGGATCATCAGCAAGGCAAGGAGCACTTTGATCATACTTCCAATTACCCAGTTTTATTACATTAGATCAACCCTCACACATTGCATGATTAGGATCTAATTAAATTGTGGGTTTGGGAAGTAGTTGAGGTAGTACCTATTACCTGTTGTTATCAAACCTTTGGGAGTTACTTCTACGTTTGCTTATTATGCCATGCTATGCTAGTAGACGTGGATTGGGTGAGTGTATCCATGACAGATGTGAGATTGTTAAATTAATGGTTTATCTAAGGTGGCAACTTAAATACACATCTGGGTGGATTGAGGCACCTGGGTATTCCAGCGATTGCCTGTTTTCTTTTGGGACCGCCACCCAGGCTCAAAGGGATCATGAGATTATTCATGCTAGAAACTTCCATGTGCAGCCACAAGCTACTATGGGCTCTAGCATAGTTGATTAATTCGTGCAAACTCTTACAGTGGTAGACTAGCAGATGTAGGGGAAAGTAGGTGTAACGGTCTACCCGATCGTAAGGTGCTAGCACTTCTGAAAGACTATGTCTCGGTCATCCGTTTCTCAAACACCTTGTAGTGCGAGAAATCAAACGGAGGTGATCGAGTCTTGTGGGGAAAAGTGCGCAAACCTCTGCAGAGTGTATAAACTAATCATGGTTAGTCGTGTCCCCGGTTATGGACATCTTGAGTATCTAGTACCTGGATTATCATGTGAATCTCATCATGTTACTCTAAAATAAATTTTGTTGGGTTTTGTTTAATGATGATGTTTAATTGGGATTGAGAATGCTGCCAACCATTCTCAATCTTTAACAACTACCATGATAGTTAAATAAAATGTATTCCTTTGTAGTAGGGAAAAATTGGCTTTACGCAAAACTGTAACCATAGAGCTTTCCACCAGCCAAATATGCATGTAGTATAGTCTTATTCTTTCATACTCTCTATGTGTTACTTTGCCAGCATATTCCATGTGCTGACCCGTTTCGGGCTGCAACATTAATGTTGCAGACTTTTCAGACGACGATTAAGGTGCTTTTCGGTCGTGGTTCTATACTCAGTGATGCCGTTGGAGTTGATGGACTCACTTATCTTCCAAGCCTTCCGCTGCTATCGTTATTAGATGGCCTTAAGCCATATTTATTGTAATAAGTTCTCCTTTGAGACTCTCGATGTAATAAGTGTGTGATTGCTACTCTGTTATAAATCCTTCAAGTACTGTGTGGTGTCAGCATTACCGATCCAGGGATGACACCTGAGCACAGAGATTGGACCGTTTGAGGTCTGGTCGCTACAAGATGGTATCAGAGCACACGCTGACTGTAGGACACGACCACTAAGCTAAAAGACCTAGATCACTACTCACTCTCTTCTCATTCTGACTTCTCATCTTTTCTACTCTTTTAGGATGGCGGATGCAAAGAACAAGTTCACGCAACCGGATGAAGATACACCCTTTGGACGTCACTTGAAGGAAGTCACTAGATATCTGAACATAGGAGTACCAAGTTTCACCGGAACCTACAACGCCACTTTACCGGAAGAGGAGCGCTGGATCATTCAAGTTCAAGTTCTAGGAGGACGTTCATGGCAGTCACTGAGCCCATAGAGTTTTCTTTTGATGCACCAACTTGGAATCTAGGAAAGAGCATGGCAGCTCACATCGCCATGGGACGCATTGGAGAAGTTTACCGCAATGATCTCAAAGATACTATCTACCAGATTTGTGGGCGCCGAGATGAGCACTGGGAGATGATATGCACCAGGAAGGATAGATCAATTGCAGCTTTTATCCAGGAGTTAAACCAGCACATTCGACGTCAGGAGAACTAGATGTGCGCCGACATGATAGATCTGAAGAAGGCGAGGACAAGAATCAAGGAACTGGAGGAAGAACTCAAGGCTACGCGTGAAGATTATGAAGAGGAAATTGAAGTATTAGTGGAGAAGAATGACGATATGATCAAGAAGATTGGAATATTCATGGGAGGCCCTACACCAGTAGAAGAAGACAAAGAACCCAAGGAGATTCGCCCGGAAGACTACATCATCATCGACGGCACCGACTCGGATCCAGATGATAGCGATGATGACTATGTTGATGAAGCTGGAGCAGATATCATGGAGTCTGCAACCGAAGAATATTTCTAGTAGACCACCCCATCAGTAGTAGTAGTCCACCATGTAAATATAGTAGTCTGAGCACTTTTGCGATAGTTAGATCGATTGTATGCCCTCGTTTGATTGAATGAAGTGAATTGTTTGCTTTTGCCTCATGTGCATATGGGTAGTGTTTTCTCTTTAGACCCCCTCTATTCTTAAATCTCATCTTTTCTACACCCTCAGATGCCTCCGAGACGTGACCCCGGATTTACCTTCCCACCGGAGCTCACCCAGTTGATCCAGCAGCAGAACACATTGATGCAGTTGCTAGTCCAGAATCAGAATCAAGGGAACAACAACAACCCACCACCACCACCTGTTGATCACTTAGCCCGTTTTCTTAGGCTGAACCTGCCGGTGTTCTCCAGTAGCACCGAGCTGATAGTAGAAGATGATTGGCTCCGCAAGACAGCAAGGGAGTTTACCACAGTAGGATGCACAGATGCAGAGAAGGTGAAGTTTGCCGCACATCAGCTTGAAGGACCCGCAGCATCATGGTGGGAGAATTTCACAGCCACTTTCCCTGTCGACACTGTCACATGGGACCAGTTTCAGCAGGCTTTCCGTACTTCCCATGTTTCAGCAGGAGCTGTGGCCATGAAGAAGCGAGAGTTTCGCAACTTGCGCCAAGGAGGAAGGATAGTTGGCCAATATGTGGAGGACTTTAGTAAGTTAGCACGTTATGCCCCAGATGACGTTGCTACGGATGCAGCTAAGCAGGAGAAGTTTCTGGAAGGACTGAATGATGAATTGAGCATGCAGTTGATGGTAGCAACCTTCAACAACTACCAGGAGTTGGTAGATCGTGCTCTCATGATTGAAGGGAAGCAGCAGCAGATTGATAATCGCAAAAGGAAGTATGGACAAGGGAAGGACAATTCAGGAGCTCAACAGAAGCCACGTTTTACCCCTAGACCGGGAGGACATTTTCAGCATACCGATGGAGGAGGTAGCTCGCACAATTATAATGGCACCAAGAATGGTAATGGGAATGGAGGAAGCAATGACCAGAACCGCACCAACCCATCAACCCCAGCCAAGAGAGACCTGAGCCAAGTCACTTGTTTCAAGTGCCAGAAAACCGGACATTATGCAAATGAATGTCCTGAATCACAGAATGGAAATGGCAATGGAAGCTCTGGGAAGAAGCCGAACCCTTTCAACAGGGGACAGGTGAACCACGTTAACATGGAGGAGGTTGAAGAGCAGCCGGATGCAGTAATCGGTAAGTTTTTGGTTAAGTCATTTACTGCACTCGTTCTTTTTGATACTGGTGCATCGCATTCATACATATCAAGGGGATTTGTTGATAAGTATAACCTGCCCACCAAAGTTCTTAGAACACCTATGTTAGTAAGCTCACCAGGAGCGGAGTATATGGCTAGCCAAGGATGTTTTCAAGTGCCATGTAGTATAGGTAGGCATGTGTTTCCCTCGGATTTAATCATTTTGGAATCACAAGGATTGGATGTAATTATGGGTATGGATTAGCTGTCGATGTATGGAGGAAACATCGATTGCGCCAGTAAGTCGATTTTGCTTACCACCCCAGAAGGGAGAAGGATCAAGTATGTATCCCAGCATGTGCCGAAGAGGACTCAAGTAAATTGTCTAACAGGAGTTGTGCAGGAGGAAGTACCAGTAGTGAAGGATTTCCCTGATGTATTTCCAGAAGAATTGCCAGGCATGCCACCGGATAGAGATATTAAGTTTTTGATTGAGCTTTTGCCAGGCACAGGGCCAATATCTAAGAGACCATATAGGATGCCCGCAAAGGATTTGGTGGAGATTAAGAAGCAGATTAAGGAGTTACTGGATAAAGGATATATTCGCCCAAGTTCTTCACCTTGGGGATCTCTAGTACTTCTAGTGGAGAAGAAGGATGGATCGTTAAGGATGGTTGTTGATTATCGAGGACTGAATGAAGTAACCATCAAGAACAAGTACCCACTACCGATGATTAATGATCTGTTTGATCAATTGCAAGGAGCTAAGGTATTTTCCAAGATCGATTTGCGATCAGGGTACCATCAGTTGAAGATTCGAGAACAAGATATACCTAAGACGACTTTTACCACCAGGTATGGGTTGTACGAGTATACCGTTATGTCATTTGGTCTGACTAACGCACCTGCATATTTTATGAACATGATGAACAAAGTATTCATGTAGTTTTTTTTGGATAAGTTCGTCGTGGTGTTCATTGATGATATCCTGGTATACTCGAAGAACGAAGAGGAGCATAAGGAGCATTTGCATTTGGTACTCGGTAAGCTCAGAGAACATCAGTTATATGCCAAATTTAGCAAATGCGAGTTTTGGTTGAAGGAAGTTGGATTTCTCGGACACATTATATCCAGAGAAGGTATAACAGTAGATTCCACTAAAGTTGATACTGTGACAAATTGGGAAGCCCCAACAACAGTTGGAGAGATCCGGAGTTTTCTTGGACTTGCAGGATACTACCGGAGATTCATCAAAAAATTCTCGAAGATTGCAGAGCCTATGACGGAGTTGTTGAAGAAGGATACCAAGTTCATATGGACTGAGGGATGTGAGGCCAGTTTCCAGGAGTTGAAGAAACGTTTGGTTACAACACCCGTGTTGATTTTGCCAGATCAGACCAAGGATTATGAGGTGTATTGTGACGCTTCACGTCGAGGACTTGGAGCAGTTCTTATGCAGGAAGGAAGAGTTGTTTCCTATGCCTCACGACAGCTTAAGCCTCATGAGTTAATTATGCCACGCATGATTTGGAGTTAGCAGCCGTAGTGCATGCATTGAAAACCTGGAGACACTTTCTCATTGGAAACCATTGTGAGGTGTACACGGATCACAAGAGTTTGAAGTATATTTTCACGCAGAAGGAACTGAATCTCAGGCAAAGGAGATGGTTGGAGCTCATCAAGGATTATGATATGAGATTGCATTATCACCCCGGGAAGGCTAACGTAGTGGCTGACACGTTGAGCCGTAAAACTCATGTAAACACCATAATGACGGGAGATTTACCAAGGGAGTTAGCCGAAAACCTTCGTGAGCTATGTTTGAAAATAGTACCAAGAGGCTATGTAGCAGCATTGGAGATTCAGTCTACTTTGATGGATAAGATCAGAGACGCCCAGAAGACTGACAAGGAGATTGCTTCTATTAAGGAGAAAATGAGCAAGGGAAAAGCTAAAGGATTTCGTGAGGATGAGCACGATACCTTATGGTTCGAAGACCGTGTTTATGTGCCTAATAACTCGGAGATTTCGGAAGTTAATTCTGCAAGAGGCGCATGATTCACCATATTCGATTCACCCAGGAAATACCAAGATGTATTTGGATTTGAAGGATACTTTCTGGTGGACCAGAATGAAGAAGGATATTGCGGAGTATGTAGAAGTTTGTGATGTATGCCAGAGAGTAAAAGCAGAGCATCAGAAGCCAGCAGGATTGCTACAGCCATTGCCGATACCCGAATGGAAGTGGGATAAGTTAGGCATGGATTTTATTACGGGTTTACCCAGAACTCGTTCAGGCTATGACTCAATATGGGTTGTAGTCGATCGTTTGACAAAGGTAGCTCATTTCATCCCAATGAAGACTACCTATACCAGTGCAAAGTTAGCAAAGATATACATGACCAGAATCGTATGTCTGCATGGAGTTCCAAGGAGCATTGTATCAGATAGAGGAACTCAATTTACCTCAAACTTCTGGAATCAGTTGCATGAAACTTTGGGTACCAGACTGGAGTTTAGTACAGCTTTCCATCCGCAGACAGATGGACAGACCGAGAGAGTCAATCAGATTTTGGAGGATATGCTGAGAGCTTGTGCGCTAGATTACGGATCTAGTTCTCTTACAACAACGGTTATCAATCCAGTTTGAAGATGGCCCCTTTCGAAGCCTTGTACAGAAGGAGGTGCAGGACCCCACTGTCATGGGATGAAGTTGGAGACCGCCAGTTGTTTGGACCGGATCTGATTAAGGAGTCTGAACAAAAAGTGAAATTGATTCGCGATAGGCTCAAGGTAGCTCAATCCAGGCAGAAGAGCTACGCAGATTCTAAACGCAAGGAGACAGTTTACGCAGTCGGAGACCGAGTTTATCTTCGAGGAGTTAAGTGCTTTGGAGTTAAGGGAAAGTTAGCGCCACGTTTTGTAGGCCCATACAAAGTTTGGGAGCGTATGGGAGAAGTAGCTTATAAGTTGGAATTGCCCGAAGGATTGTCAGGAGTTCACGATGTGTTCCATGTTTGCCAGTTAAAGAAGTGCCACGCAGAGATGGCTAAAATACCGCTGAGAGATATAGTGCCACTGGAAGTGATTCAGTTGGACAGTGATTTGACTTATGAGGAGAAACCAGTCAGGATTCTTGAGTATGCCAGTCGAGTCACCCGCAGCAAGGTTATCAAGTTTTGCAAAGTTCAGTGGAGCCACCACACAGAGGATGAAGCCACTTGGGAGCGAGAGGAAGAATTGCTGAAGGACCACCCTCACCTATTTTCTAGCCAACCCGAATCTTAAGGGCGAGATTCATCTTAAGGGGGGGTAGGTTTGTAACATCCCAAATTTTCAATTTGGAATGTTATACACTAGATCATCATTTGCATATCATATTTATTGCATTTTGGTTGATCCTAGAAATTCTACGCAACTCAAGGACCCTAAGAGAGAGTTGGGGGTATCGTTATTTTCATATTTGAGTTCTCTCGAATTTTGAAAATAGGATCATTTGATTTTATTTATTTTATCTTCAATTATTTCTATTATCAAAATATGAGAGAGGGAATAAAATGACTTTCCCAAAATAAAGAAATATTGACGATTTAATAAAAAAATCAAATAAGATTTTATTTGCTATTTTATTTGATTTAGGAAAAATGCGCGTTTTTCAAAATTGCATTTAGGCCCCCAAATAAATGATCATCCTGTGCGGCTTGATTTTAGAAGCCGGGGAAAATTTATTTCGGGATTTTTGGAGTCCGTTTAGTATTCCTTTTGTTTTTTTTCTGAGCGTAATTATTTAAAAAAAAAGGGCTGAACCGACTCTGGGCCGTAACCGGCCAGGACTCCGCCTGGCCAGGGCTTTAAGGATGCGTTTGGTTGCAGGGATATCCTCCGAGGGACAGGGATAGCCTTTCTATACGAGGGATGCCATCCGTTTGAATCCGAGGCGAGGGAGGACAGGGGCAACCGGATGCTTGGAATATTCGCCGAAAATGGGGCTGGGGTCAGCCGCGAAAAACTGGCGGGTCGCGCCAGCCACCCCGCGCGCGCGTCGCTGCGTTCACACGCGAAACATTATTTTTGGGTATTGACCCCCGCTCACCCCTCGTGAAACCCTCACTTTCCTCGTTCCTCGTCTCTCCCTTTTGTGAGCGGCAGCGGCAGCGACGGCGACGCATCTAGCAGAGGCCGGCGAGAGGTGAGTCCTTCTCTACTCTTTCCCTCTCCTCTCCTTTCCTTCTATCTCCCTACCTCCATCAATCGCGTGTGCCGGCCGGCCATTGCGGAGGGTGTGCACAGGGGCGACGCGGGCTAGATTTGAGGCGGCGGTGCGACTCGATCTGAACGAGGGCGGCGGCTGGGGGCTTGAGAAGGCGCGAGCGGCACCAGGAGGTCGCCCTTGCCCATCGTGGGGAGCCTGGCCATGGGGAGATCTCACCACCAGGGTGTGCTGGCGGAGGTGGAGAAGGATTCCCCAGCGAGCGGCTGCATACACACGACAGCGTCCGCTAGGCTGCATCGGCGTGTGTGTGTTCTGATGTGTGTGCGCTTCATGCTTTGCTGCTGTAGGCTGATGCGTAGTGTTCATGTGTGCGTGTGCTAGAGTCTGCTCATGTGTGCGTGTGCTAGACTAATGTATATTATCTGTTTTTTGCCGAAACTGATGTACATTGTCTATTGTTGCAGGATATCTGAAGGTCACCGTGAGCACATCTAGCAGCACAACTTCAATCTGATGTAAAACATACACTCCACCACCTACCTCCTATTTCTTTCTCTGAAATATTTGACACTAGAACAGAACGTCGATTTACCTCTGAATAATTGGCTTCTTGTAGATAGATTTTGTGCTATTAAATTATTCTTGTTCACATGTTAAAGTGTCATTTCTAATTGCATTGTAGATGGACAGAAAAACAAAGATGTTAATTTACGTGGCTGCGGCCCAGTGGTTTATCAACATGATAGCATTGGTTGTTCAATCCAGGAAAAGAAAAAGAAGAGAAGCAATTACGTATGCCCCAATTGATGAGAGAGATAGGATGAGAAGAGAGTATTTTGACAACAAAATATGGAAGAATGACACAATTTGTGTGAACATGCTTAGGCTTGGGAGAGAACCTTTCTTTAGGTTTTGTCAACTCTTTAGGGATCGCAACTTGCTAAAGGACACAATACACTTGACTGTTGAGCAACAAGTAGCGATGTTCTTGCACACCATTGGGCACAACATTAGAAATAGGGTAATTGGCGCCAATTTTGGTAGATCCGGTGAAGTCGTGAGCCGTTACTTCAAAATGGTACTCCATGCCATTGGTGAGCTTCGAGATGACCTTATTAGGAAGCCTTCATTGGATACCCAAACCAAAATAGAAGGAAACTACCGGTGGGATCCATACTTTAAGGTATGAGACCAAGTGACAACTATATTTTTTCATTGTAGGCATGAATTTGTTTAGATCCTAATATTTGGGTTTTTGTTTTCACCAAATAGGATTGTATTGGAGCTATTGATGGTACACATGTGTGAGCCTCAGTTACACCGGATATGGAGGCTGCTTTTCATGGTAGAAAGACTTATGCTACTCAAAATGTGATGGCGGCTGTAGATTTTGACCTTCGATTCACATATGTGATGGCCGGTTGGGAGGGGACAGCACATGATGCTCTAGTTTTACGTGATGCTTTAGAACATGAAAATGGTCTACGTGTCCCACAAGGTAATAGATGAACTATATACATCTGTCTTGTCAATGGGGTATATATATATAACTAAGTAACCCAAATGTTTCTCGTTTAGGAAAATTTTTATCTAGTTGATGCTCGATATGGAGCCAAACCAGGTTTTTTGCCTCCTTTTCGTGCCGTGAGGTACCACTTGAATGAGTGGGGAAACAACCCCGTGCAAAATGAGAAGGAGTTGTTCAACCTTAGGCATTCTTCTCTTCGTGTGACCGTAGAACGTGCATTTAGGTCATTGAAGAGAAGATTCAAGATACTTGATGATGCCACCCCATTCTTTCCCTATCCAACACAAGTAGACATTGTTGTGGCTTGTTGCATTATTCACAATTGGGTTATAAATGATGGGATAGATGAATATATAATACCCGAGGATGAATGGGTGCCAAATATTACTCATGCTTCATCATCAAGTGGTCAAGCACATGAACATGCATACATGGCTAATTTTAGGCAAGGACTCGCTGATCAAATGTGGGAAGACCGACAAAACCATTTGCAAGCTCAACATATGTAGTGACTACTATGTTATTTATCTTGTTGTGATGAACTATTGTACTTTGGAACTATTGTGTTGGAACTTATTTGTAAGGACATATTATTTTCTGAGATGGCATTTGTAATGACAATTTAAGTTGCTGAAATTGTTTTGTTATGTCCAATTACTTTGTGAAACTATTTTGTTATGTCCAACTACTTGCTGAAAATAGTTTGTCAATGTCCAAACACTTGCTGAAATTGTAGGGAATGGCTGCTAAGCAAGTTTCATGGACACCTACCATGTCAAAGTTCATGCTGACATGGCTAAGTGATTTAGTCTCCAATGGCAATAGAACAAGCACTGCCTTCAAGCAATCACAGTTCAACTCTTGTGCCATTGCTTTGAATGAGCATTTCCAACTTAACTTGAATGGAGATCAGATAAAAAATCATAATAGGACATGGAAGAGGAAACTTCAGAAAATAGTGAAACTCAAGGAGTTGAGTGGTGCACTATGGGATGAGGACAAGTGTATGATTGTTCTTGATCATGAGCATTACACAAATCATGTTAAGGTAACTATTTTCCTGCCCATGAGTATTTGTTGTTATTCTTCCTTTACACAAATCATGTTAAGGTAACTATTTTCCTGCCCATGAGTATTTGTTGTTATTCTTCCTTTACACAAATCATTCTACTTGTTCGCATTGTTTGAAAGTACTTGTTGTAATGGGTTTCTTAAGTTAAATACTTGTTGTACTTCTTTGTTCATGCTCAAATACTTGCTGAAATCAGTATCTATAAGTCGAAATATGTGTTGAAATCAGTATATACAAGTCCAAACACAAGATGGAATTGTTTCTTTATGTCCAAACAATTGTTGTAATTGTTTCTCTATGTCCAAACACTGGCTGAAATTACCTATATTTGCTGAAATCGTTTCTTCATGTCCAAATAATTGTTGTACATCTTTCTTTATGTCCAAACATTTGATGTACATCTTTCTTTTATGCTGAAATAATTTTTGGAATGTTACTTTATGACCAAACACTTGCTGGAATTGTTTCTTTATGTCCAAACACTTGTTGTACATCTTTCTTTTATGCTCAAATACTTGCCAGAATTATTTCTATATGCTAAAATACTTGCCGAATGTTTCTTTATGTCAAAATACTTACTGAAATTACTTATTTTGGTTCTACAAGGCTCACCCAGAGGATGAACAATACCTTAACAAGACTATTACTCATTATAAGGAGATGGTGAATATAGCTGGAGGGAGCATGGCTACAGGGCAATATGCAAAAGGCTCAAGTGACCCTCTTGCTACAAAAGTGGTAAATCTTGAAGAAGAGACAGCCAAGAAACCCACTGCCCCAAATGAGGAGGTTGCGCAATCAACCAATGTAGGTTCATCTAGTCCCAAACCAAAGAAAGCCAAACCAAATCCTTGTGTAGAAGACAAGTTGCATGCAACCATACTAGCATCTAGTGAAAGAATTGCTATTGCGATAGAGAAGAGTACTAGCAGCGAGAACAATGCCATAGATGGTCTTTGGGAGAGCATGAAAGTACTTCTTGGTTTCAGTTTGGATCACCTTGCTCATTACTATGCATATTTGGTTGATAATCCTCGTGTTGCTATGGCATTCAAGGTGTTAGAAGAGGATCAAAGGAAGGTTTGGGTTTCTAGGTATGTCAAGAGTACCTTCCCTGAAGCGTAAGGATGGTGAATGCATATGTGGTGAGCTGGTGATTGACTTGTACTTTTGATGCAACCAAAACATGAACTATGAGTTGTATTGATTAACTCTTTTGATGCAACCAGACAATAACTATGGTTGTATAACTATTACGTTCTAGTAGTACTCCATGGAATGTTGAACTATGAGTTCTATGCACCTGAGTTCTATATATATGAAATGTTGAATTATTATATGTGATGAAGTTCAAAGTTTGCTCTACTGTTTTGTTTTGGCTGTTGTGAAATAGTATAAAATTTCGAAATTATGACTGTACGCAACATATTTTCCTTCCTTTCATTGAAAAAGTGCAAATTATGAGGGTAATCTCATCATCTCAAGTCAAAAAGGTTACCACAACCCTTATTCTTTGATTATCCCTCAAACCAAACACTACAATGGCTATCCCCAACCATGTTTCATCCTTCCATCCAAACAAAACATGGGATAACCTCACCCTTCCAACCAAACAGAAAAAAGGGCTATCCCTAGCCAGCTGGTTGGGGATGCCCTCAGCCACCCTAATCTGTCCCTCAAACCAAACACATCCTAAGTAGCGCCGCCCGAGGCCCGGGAACAGCCCAAGCCGTGCCCCGCCCAAACCCTAACCCTAGCCCCGCCGCCGCCCCATGCCGCCGCCGCAGCCGCCCTGCGCCACCGCCGCCCCGCCGCGCCGCCACCTGCCGCCGCCGCCGCCCCGCTGCCCCGCCGCCGCCGCCGACGCCGAAGCCGCCGCCGACGCTGTTCTCCGGAGTCGCCGGAGGTAGACCTCGCCGCCGTCGGTTTTTTTAAAAAAACCGTTCGGTTTTCCGTCGGTTTCGTTCGGTTTTTAGTTAGTTCGTTTTTTAAATAGATCAGTTTTTCCGATTTATTTAATTAGCGAGCGTTCACTCATTCGTTCGTTTTAACGAACGCGTTCTTTGATTAGATCCAGTTAATGAACATCCGTTCGTTAATCTGTTTGTCGTTTTCTTTTCTCGGATTAAATCCGCGATTTTTTAGATCGCAATTTCTGATCCGTTTTTCGTTCTAGTATAACTTTTCGCTCGTTTATCGGAATCAGGCGATTCAAGCGCCCGGAGTTTCGTCTCGAAACCCTCTTTCCGTTTAACCAACTCAAACAAGTTTTTGCCACTGTAAAAATTTCCCTAGATTCAGAATAGTAAATGGAGCTTGTTTCTTTTGCCGTTTGTCTTTCGTTGCTTCGTTCGATTTGATTCTTTTTGCCAACCTGAGTTCTTAAGTTGAACTTTCTGGTTAGATCTCTTATTCGAATTTTACCTATGCATTAGTTGAGTACTTATTGTATGCTTGTTTGTTTGCGATAGAGTACCCGGAGTGTGCCACTTGCTACTTCGAATCGCTAGGTTTTGCGGATCATGAGCAAGGCAAGTAGCACTTTGATCATACTTCCAATTACCCAGTTTTATTGCATTAGATCAATCCTCACACATTGCATGATTAGGATCTAATTAAATTGTGGGTTTGGGAAGTAGTTGAGGTAGTACCTATTACCTGTTGTTATCAAACCTTTGGGAGTTACTTCTACGTTTGCTTATTATGCCATGCTATGCTAGTAGACGTGGATTGGGTGAGTATATCAATGACAGATGTGAGATTGTTAAATTAATGGTTTATCTAAGGTGGCAACTTAAATACACGAGGCACCTGGGTATTCCAGCGATTGCCTATTTTCTTTTGGGACCGCCACCCAGGCTCAAAGGGATTATGAGATTATTCATGCTAGAAACTTCCGTGTGCAGCCACAAGCTACTATGGGCTCTAGCATAGTTGATTAATTCGTGCGAACTCTTACAGTGGTAGACTAGCATATGTAGGGGAAAGTAGGTGTAACGGTCTACCCGATCGTAAGGTGCTAGCGCTTCTGAAAGACTATGTCTCAGTCATCCGTTTCTCAAACACCTTGTAGTGCGAGAAATCAAACGGAGGCGATTGAGTCTTGTGGGGAAAAGTGCGCAAACCTCTGCAGAGTGTATAAACTAATCATGGTTATCCGTGTCCTCAGTTATGGACATCTTGAGTATCTAGTACCTGGATTATCATGTGAATCTCATCATGTTACTCTAAAATAAATTTTGTTGGGTTTTGTTTAATGATGATGTTTAATTGGGATTGAGAATGCTGTCAACTATTCTCAATGTTTAACAACTACCATGATAGTTAAATAAAATTTATTCCTTTGCAGTAGGGAAAATTGGCTTTACGCAAAATGGTAACCATAGAGCTTTCCACCAGCCAAATATGCATGTAGTATAGTCTTATTCTTTCATACTCTCTATGTGTTACTTTGCCAGCATATTCCATGTGCTGACCCGTTTCGGGCTGCAACGTTAATGTTGCAGACTTTTCAGACGACGATTAAGGTGCTTTTAGGTCATGGTTCTATACTCAGTGATGCCGTTGGAGTTGATGGACTCACTTATCTTCCAGGCATTCCGCTGTTATCGTTATTAGATGGCCTTAAGCCATATTTATTGTAATAAGTTCTCCTTTGAGACTCTCGATGTAATAAGTGTGCAATTGCTACTCTGTTATAAATCCTTCAAGTACTGTGTGGTGTCAGCATTACTGATCCAGGGATGACACCTGAGCACAGAGATTGGACCGTTTGAGGTCTGGTCGCTACAAGAGGAGAGGGCCCTAGGGCTGGCCGCCCCCCCCCCCCTTGAGGAGTCCGAATTGGACTAGGAGGGGGCGGCGCCCCCTCCCTTTCCTTCTCCCTATCTCCCTCTCCTTCCTTCCCCATCTCTTCCCTTGTTGGAAACCTACTAGGAATAGGATTTCTATTCCTAGTAGGAATCCTACTTGGGGGCGCGCCCCATGAGGGTTGGCTGGCCTCCCCCCTTTCTCCTTTATATAGGGGGGCAGGGGGCACCCTAGAACACACAAGTTGACATTTATCTTAGCCGTGTGCGGTGCCCCCTCCACACATTTCCACCTTGGTCATATCGTTGTAGTGCTTAGGCGAAGCACTGCGTCGGTAACTTCATCATCACCGTCATCATGCCATCGTGCTGACGAAACTCTCCCTCGGCCTCAACTAGATCAAGAGTACGAGGGACATCACCGAGCTGAATGTGTGCAGATCATGGAGGTGTCGTGCGTTCGGTACTTGATCGGTTGGATCACGAAGACGTTCGACTACATTAACCGCGTTACTTAACGCTTCCGCTTTCAGTCTACAAGGGTACGTGGACACACTCTCCCCTCTCGTTGCTATGCATCTCCTAGATAGATCTTGCGTGATCGTGGGATTTTTTTTGAAATACTGCATTCCCCAACAGTGGCATCCGAGCCTGGTCTATGCGTAGATGTATATGCACGAGTAGAACACAAAGGAGTTGTGGGCATGGGTATATACATATTGCTTGCCGTCACTAGTTGATTCTAGATTCAGCGGTATTGTTGGATGAAGCGGCTCAGACCGACATTACGCGTACGCTTACGCGAGACTGATTCTACCGACGTGCTTCGCACACAGGTGGCTAGTGGGTGTCTGTTTTTCCAAGTTTAGTTGGATGGGTTTCAATGAACATGGTTCTTTCTGAAGATCAAAAAGCAATCACTATACTACGTTGTAGTTTTGATGTGTAGATAAGAACGGTTCTTGCTAGAATCCCATAGCAGCCACGTAAAACTTGCAACAACAAAGTAGAGGACGTCTAACTTGTCTTTGCAGGGCATGTTGTGATGTGATATGGTCAATACGTGATGCTATATTTATTTTATGAGATGGTCATGTTTTGTAACGGAGTTATCGGCAACTGGCAGGAGCCATATGGTTGTTGCTTTATTGTATGCAATGCAATCGCCCTGTAATTGCTTTACTTTATCACTAACCGGTAGCGATAGTCGTGGAAGCAATAGTTGGCGAGACGACAATGATGCTTCGATGGAGATCAAGGTGTCAAGCCGGTGACGATGGTGATCATGACGGTCCTTTGGAGATGGAGATCAAAAGGCACAAGATGATGATGGCCATATCATATCACTTATTTGATTGCATGTGATGTTTATCCTTTATGCATCTTATTTTGCTTAGTACGACGGTAGAATTATAAGATGATCTCTCACTAAATTTCAAGGTACAAGTGTTCTCCCTGAGTATGCACTGTTGTTACAGTTTGTCGTGCCGAGATACCGCGTGATGATTGGGTGTGATAAGCTCTATGTTCACATACAACGGGTGCAAGCCAGTTTTGCACAAGTAGAATACTCGGGTTGAACTTGACGAGCCTAGCATATGCAGATATGACCTCGGAACACTGAGACCGAAAGGTCGAGCGTGAATCATATAGTAGATATGCTCAACATAGTGATGCTCACCATTGAAAACTACTCCATCTCACGTGATGATCGAACATGGTTTAGTTGATATGTATCACGTGATCACTTAGATGATTAGAGGGATGTCTATCTAAGTGGGAGTTCTTAAGTAATATGATTAAATTGAACTTAAATTTATCATGAACTTAGTACCTGATAGTATTTTGCATGTCTATGTTGCTGTAGATAAATGGCTCATGTTGTTGTTCCGTTGAATTTTAATGTGTTCCTAGAGAAAGCTAAGTTGAAAGATGATGGTAGCAATTACACGGACTAGGTCCGTAACTTGAGGATTATCCTCATTGCTGCACAAAAGAATTACGTCATGTAAGCACCGTTGGGTGACAAGCCTGTTGCAGATGCTGCTGACGACGTTAAGAACGTCTGGCAAAGCAAAGCTTATGACTACTCGATAGTTCAGTGTGCCATGCTTTATGGCTTAGAACCGGGACTTCAACGACATTCTGAACGTCATGGAGCATATGAGATGTTCCAGGAGTTGAAGTTAATATTTCAAGCAAATGCCCGGATTGAGAGATATGAAGTCTCCAATAAGTTCTATAGCTGCATAATGAAGGAGAATAGTTCTGTCAATGAACATATACTCAGAATGTTTGGGTACCACAACCACTTGACTCAGCTGGGAGTTAATCTTCCTGATGATAGTGTCATTAACAGAGTTCTTCAATCACTACCACCAAGCTACAAGAGCTTCGTGATGAACTATAATATGCAAGGGATGGATAAGACAATTCTCGAGCTCTACGCAATTCTAAAGGCTACGGGGGTAGAAATCAAGAAGGAGCATCAAGTGTTTATGGTCAACAAGACCACCAGTTCCAAGAAGAAGCGCAAAGGGAAGAAGGGGAACTTCAAGAAGAACAGCAAGCAAGTTGATGCTCAAGTGAAGAAGCCCAAGTCTGGACCTAAGCCTGAGACTGAGTGCTTCTATTGCAATGGGACTGATCACCGTAAGTGGAACTGCCCCAAGTATTTGGCGGATAAGAAGGATGGCAAAGCGAAAGGTATATTTGATATACATGTTATTGATGTGTACCTTGATAATGCTCATAGTAGTGCCTAGGTATTTGATACTGGTTCTGTTGCTAATATTTGCAACTCGAAACAGGGGCTACGGATTAAGCGAAGATTGGCTAAGGACGAGGTGACGATGCGCGTGGGAAATGGTTCCAAAGTCGATGTGATCGCCGTCGGCACGCTACCTCTACATCTACCTTCGAGGTTAGTTTTAGACCTGAATAATTGTTATTTGGTGCCAGAGTTAAGCATGAACGTTATATCTGGATCTTGTTTGATGCGACACGGTTATTCATTTAAATCAGAGAATAATGGTTGTTCTATTTATATGAGTAATATCTTTTATGGTCATGCACCCTTGATGAGTGGTCTATTTTTACTAAATATTGATAGTAGTGATACACATATTCATAGTATTGAAGCCAAAAGATATAACAATGATAGTGCAACTTATTTGTGGCACTATGATAACCCACAAGTATAGGGGATCACAACAGTTTTCGAGGGTAGAGTATTCAACCCAAATTTATTGATTCGACACAAGGGGAGCCAAAGAATATTCTCAAGTATTAGCAGCTGAGTTGTCAATTCAACCACACCTGGAAACTTAATATCTGCAGCAAAGTATTTAGTAGCAAAGTAATATGATAGTAGTGATACCAGTAGCAAAAGGTAACAGCAATAAAAGTAATGTTTTTGGTATTTTGTACTGATGATAGAAATAGCAACGAAAAAGTAAATAAGCGAAGAACAATATGTGGAAAGCTCATAGGCAATGGATCAGTGATGGAGAATTATGCCGGATGCGGTTCATCATGTAACAGTCATAACCTAGGGCGACACAGAACTAGCTCCAGTTCATTGATATAATGTAGGCATGTATTCCAAACATAGTCATACATGCTTATGGAAAAGAACTTGCATGACATCTTTTGTCCTACCCTCCCGTGGCAGCGGGGTCCTTACGGAAACTAAGGGATATTAAGGCCTCCTTTTAATAGAGAACCGGAACAAAGCATTAACACATAGTGAATACATGAACTCCTCAAACTACGGTCATCACCAGTAAGTATCCCGATTATTGTCACTTCGGGGTTAACGGGTCATAACGCATAATAGGTGACTATAGACTTGCAAAATAGGATCAAGAACACTCATATATTGATGAAAACATAATAGGTTCAGATCTGAAATCATGGCACTCGGGCCCTAGTGACAAGCATTAAGCATAGCAAAGTCATAGCAACATCAATCTCAGAACATAGTGCACACTAGGGATCAAACCCTAACAAAACTAACTCGATTACATGATAGATCCCATCCAACCCATCACCGTCCAGCAAGCCTAGGATGGAATTACTCACGCACGGCGGTGAGCATCATGAAATTGGTGATGGAGGATGGTTGATGATGACGATGGCGACGGATTCCCCTCTCCGGAGCCCCGAACGGACTCCAGATCAGCCCTCCCGAGAGGTTTTAGGGCTTGGCGGCGGCTCCATATCGTAAAACGTGATGAATTCTTCTCCCTGATTTTTTTCTCCCCGAAACTCAATATATGGAGGTGGAGTTGGAGTCGGAGAGGCAGCAGGGGGCCAACGAGGTAGGGGGCGCGCCCCCACCCTCGTGGCAAGGTGGTGGGCCCCCTAGCCTTCATCTTTGGCAGGTATTTTTCTTATTTTCTGAAAAGTGTCTTCGTGAACTTTCAGGTCATTCCGAGAATGTTTGCTCCTGCACATAAATAACACCATGGTAATTCTGCTGAAAACAGCATCAGTCCGGGTTAGTTCCATTCAAATCATGCAAGTTAGAGTCCAAAACAAGGGCAAAAGTGTTTGGAAAAGTAGATACGTTGGAGATGTATCAACTCCCCCAAGCTTAAACCTTTTCTTGTCCTCAGGCAATTCAGTTGACAAAGTGAAAGTGATAAAGAAAAACTTTTACAAACTCTGTTTGCTCTTGTTGTTGTAAATATGTAAAGCCAGCATTCAAGTTTTCAGCAAAGATTATAACTAACCACATTTGCAATAACGCATAGGTCTCAAGTTTACTCATATCAATAGCATAATCAACTATCGAGCCATAATAATAAAACTCGGATGACAACACTTTCTCAAAACAATCATAATATGATATAACAAGATGGTATCTCGCTAGCCCTTTCTGAGACCGCAAAACATAAATGCAGAGCACCTTTAAAGACTAAGGACTGACTAGACATTGTAATTCATGGTAAAAGAGATCCAGTCAAGTCATACTCAATGTAAACTAACAATAATGAATGCAAATGACAGTGGTGCTCTCCAACTGGTGCTTTTTAATAAGAGGATGATGACTCAGCATAAAAGTAAATAGATAGGCCCTTCGCAGAGGGAAGCAAGGATTTGTAGAGGTGCCAGAGCTCGGTTTTGAAACAGAGGTGGATAATATTTTGAGCGGTATACTTTCATTGTCAACATAACAACCAAGAGATGGCAATATCTTCTGTGCTACACACATTATAGGCGGTTCCCAAACAGAATGGTAAAGTTTATACTCCCCCTTCCACCACAAGCATCAATCCATGGCTTGCTCGAAACAACGAGTGCCTCCAACTAACAAGAGTCCCATGGGGAGTTTTGTTTGCAATTATTTTGATTTAGTTTGCATAAAGCATGGGACTGGGCATCCCGGTGACCAGCCATTTATCTCGTGAGTGAGGAGCGGAGTCCACTCCTCTTGAGAATAACCCGCCTAACATGGAAGATACAGACAGCCCTAGTTGATACATGAGCTATTCGAGCGTACAAAACAGGATATTTATTTGAAGGTTTAGAGTTTGGCACATACAAATTTACTTGGAACGACAGGTAGGTACCGTATATAGGTAGGTATAGTGGACTCATGTGGAATAACTTTGGGGTTTAAGGGATTGGATGCACAAGCAGTATTCCCACTTAGTACAGGTGAAGGCTAGCAAAAGACTGGGAAGCGACCAGCTAGAGAGCGACAACAGTCATAAACATGCACTAAAATTAATCAACACTGAATGCAAGCATGAGTAGGATATAATCCACCATGAACATAAATATCGTGAAGGCTATGTTGATTTTGTTTCAACTACATGCGTGAACATGTGTCAAGTCAAGTCACTTAAATCATTCAGAGGAGGATACCACCCTATCATACCGCATCATAACCATTTTAATAGCATGTTGGCACGCAAGGTAAACCATTATAACTCATAGCTAATCAAGCATGGCACAAGAAACTATGATCTCTAGTTGTCATTCAAACATGTTTATTCATAATAGGCTGAATCAGGAACGACGAACTAATCATATTTACAAAAACAAAAGAGGTCGAGTTCATACCAGTTTTTCTCATCTCAGCCAGTCCATCATATATCATCATAACTGCCTTTCACTTGCACGACCGAATAGTGTGAATAATGATAATAATAGTACACGTGCATTGGACTAAGCTGGAATCTACAAGCATTCAATAAACAGGAGAAGACAAGGCAATATGGGCTCTTTTGTCACATCAACAATAATGCATATAAGAGCCACTTCAACAATTTAATCATGGTCTTCTCCTATCGACCCCCAAAGAAAAGAAAAGAAATAAAACTATTTACACGGGAAAGCTCCCAACAAGTAAAAGAAGAACAGGAAATGTTTTTGGGTTTTCTTTTTAATTACTACTACAAGCATGGAAGGTAAATTAGTTAAAAGCTACAATTAATTTTTTTCCTTAAGGTTTATTAAACACACAAGAAGAAAGCATAAAAAGGAAAAATAAACTAGCATGGATGATACAATGAAAAAGTATGAGCACCGACATCTAGCAATGAGTGTGTGAACATAAATGTAATGTCGGTGGGAAATACGTACTCCCCCAAGCTTAGGCTTTTAGCCTAAGTTGGTCTATGGCCACGGCTGGCCTGACTGATATCCATAATAGTAGCTGGGGTCGTACTGTGATGCAGCAGCTATCGCCTGCTGAGCTGCAGCGTGGCGACGAGCGGCCTCCTCTCTCCTTTCGTACTCATCTGCCTCCTCTCTGGTAATAGTATATCCTCCTCTTGACTAATAATCAAAGAAAGCAGGAGCAGGGAGAGTAATACGGACAGCATGACGTCTGTCAAAGATTAGTCGATACTGGAGAGGTGATTCGTTCCTCTCGACAAACTGGTGGTGAACCATAGCATTAAAATCTAGATAGGCAGGGGGTAATTCAATATCATCTTCGCGTACATCTATACCAAGAAAATTAGCTATGCGGGTTGCATAAATTCCACCAAAGAAATCTCCATTACGTCTATTAAGATGCAACCTACGTGCAACAATGGCTCCCAAATTATATGATTTGTCTCCTAACACAGCACTCCTAAGAATACTAAGATCGGGGACACACATGTGACATGCCTCATCTTTACCATGTATGCATCTGCCTATGAAGAGAGCAAAATAATATATAGCAGGAAAGTGAATGCTCCCTATGGTAGCTTGCGTAATATCTCTAGATTCTCCCACTGTTATATTAGCAAGAAAATCTCTAAATTCAGATTTGCGAGGATCCCTTATACTACCCCATTGTGGAAGTTTGCAAGCAGTGGTAAAATCCTCTAAGTCCATGGTATAAGATTTATCATAAAGATCAAACAGGACAGTTGGAGAATTACGTGAAGTTGAAAATTCAAACCTCCTCACAAAGGAACTAGTGGGATTATGATACTGACTGCACTTCTCTTCCTCGAAGCTCACGAGATCAGCGTTACGCAAATATGCGTTGAATTCTTCTTTTATTCCTGCTCGATCCATAAAATTTTCAGAAGGCCACTCACAAGGACGCACTGGAGCGTCTCTTGGTGGCTCTTCGTCAGCATCACGCATTGCAAGTCTGGGTCCTTGCTTCCTTGAAGAACCACCTTGGAACATTTTCCTAAGCATTTTTCTTCCTTCGAAAAATTCTGAAAATTTTTAGTAACTTCAAAATAAAAGTAAAACAAACTCAATAATATTGATAGTAACTACTCCTACAAGTTCCGAGGGCCTATATCATGCATCAAAACTACTTTTGACCATATAAATTTGACATGCAAGCTCAAGAACAGGGTCACCTAAGTAGCAAAAATTTGAAATGAATAAAGCACTAGAACAAAAACTAATTGGACCAATGGTGGAGTCACATACCAAGGAACAATCTCCCCAAGCAGTTTTGTGAGAGGTGCTTTGAGCAAGGAGATCGAAAATGGCAGCAAGATGAGCTAGAACTCGTGCTTGAGCTGGATATTCGTGTTTGTGGGAGGAAGATGAAGTATGTGGGTGCAGGAATAAGTGGAGGAGGGCCACCGTGGGCCCATGAGGCAGGGGGCGCGCCCTCCACCCTCGTGGGTAGGTGGTTGACCCCCCTGGTGAGTTCTCAGTTCCATAAATCCTCAAATATTCTAGAAAAAAATCATATTGGGCATTTGGAGAACTTTTATTTTCGAGGTATTTTTATATTGCACGGATAATCAGATAACAGACAGAAAAATATTTATTTTTATTTTATTTAATATAAATAACAAAAATTAAAAGTGGGATACAGAAGGTTGTGCCTTCTAGTTTCATCCATCTCATGGTCATCAAAAGGAATCCACTAACAAGGTTGATCAAGTCTTGTTAACGAACTCATTCCGAGTAACATGGAACCGGAGAAATTTCGAATAACACTATGTTACCTCAACGGGGATATGCACATCCCCAATAATAAGAATATCATATTTCTTCTTGACAGTAGGAAGAGGAAATTCAAAACCTCCAAATATAATCGATGGAATTTTTCCAATAGAGTTGATACTATGAACTTGAGGTTGTTTCCTCGGAAAGTGTACCGTGTGCTCATTACCATTAACATGAAAGTTGACATTTCCTTTAGTGCAATCAATAACAGCCCCTGCAGTATTCAAAAAGGGTCTTCCAAGAATAATAGGCATACTATCGTCCTCGAGAATATCAAGAATAACAAAGTCCGTTAAAATAGTAACATTTGTAACTACAACAGGCACATCCTCACAAATACTGACAGGTATAGCAGTTGATTTATCAGCCATTTGCAAAGATATTTCAGTAGGTGTCAACTTATTCAGATCAAGTCTACGATATAAAGAGAGAGGCATAACACTAACATCGGCTCCAAGATCACATAAAGCAGTTTTAACATAGTTTCTTTTAATAGAGCATGGTATAGTTGGTACCCCTGGATCTCCAAGTTTCTTTGGTATTCCACCCTTAAAAGTGTAATTAGTAAGCATGGTGGAAATTTCTTCTTCCGGTATCTTCCTTTTATTTGTAATAATATCTTTCATATACTTAGCATAAGGATTTGTTTTAAGCATATCAGTTAATCGCATACGCAAAAAGATAGGTCTAATCATTTCAGCAAAGCGCTCAAAATCCTCATCATCCTTTTTCTTGGATGATTTGGGAGGAAAGGGCATGGGTTTCTGAACCCAAGGCTCTCTTTCTTTACCATGTTTCCTAGCAACAAAATCTTTCTTATCATAACGTTGATTCTTTGATTGTGGGTTATCAGGATCAACGGCAGGTTCAATTTCTATGTCATTATCATTACTAGGTTGAGCATTATTATGAACATTATTATTAGCATTATCACTAGTTTCAGGTTCATTACCAGATTGTGTTTTAGCATCAGAAATAGAAATATCATTTGGATTCTCAGGTGTTTCGACAATAGGATCACTAGAAGCATGCAAAGTTCTATCATTTTTCCTTTTCTTCTTTTTAGAAGAACTAGGTACATCTATATTATTTCTCTGAGAATCTTGCTCAATTCTCTTAGGATGGCCTTCGGGATACAAAGGTTCCTGAGTCATTCTACCAGTTCTAGTAGCCACTCTAACAGCATAATCATTATCTTTACTATTCAATTCATTGAGCAAATCATTTTGAGCTTTAAGTACTTGTTCTACTTGAGTGGTAACCATAGAAGCATGTTTGCTAATAAGTTTAAGTTCACCTTTGACATTAGCCATATAATCACCCAAGTGTCCAAGCATATTTGAATTATATTTCAGTTGTCTACCAAAATAAGCATTAAAATCTTCTTGTTTAGCCATAAATTTATTAAACTCATCTAAGAATGGGCTAGCAATTTTAGTAAATGGGATTACAGCTTTATCATATCTATAGAGAGAATTTACCTTTACTACCTGTGTCGGGTTATCAAGACCATGAGTTTCTTCAATAGGCAAAGGATTTGGATTATATGTTTCTTCAACAGGCGGTAAATTAAGACCATGTATTTCTTCAATAGGAGGTAAATTCTTAACATCTTCAACTTTAATACCCTTTTCTTTCATAGATTTCTTTGCCTCTTGCATATCTTCAGGACTGAGAAATAGAATACCCCTCTTCTTCGGAGTTGGTTTAGGAATAGGCTCTGGAGGTGTCTAATTATTTTCATTTTTCAACATACTATTCAATAGAATTTCAGCTTCATCTGGTGTTCTTTCCCTGAAAACAGAACCAACACAACTATCCAGGTAATCTCTGGAGGCATCGGTTAGTCCATTATAAAAGATATCAAGTATTTCATTTTTCTTAAGAGGATGATCAGGCAAAGCATTAAGTAATTGGAGAAGCCTCCCCCAAGCTTGTGGGAGACTCTCTTCTTCAATTTGCACAAAATTATATATATCCCTTAAAGCAGCTTGTTTCTTATGAGTAGGGAAATATTTAGCAGAGAAGTAATAAATCATATCCTGGGGACTACGCACACAACCAGGATCAAGAGAATTAAACCATATCTTAGCATCACCCTTTAATGAGAACGTAAATATTTTAAGGATATAAAAGTAGCGAGTTCTCTCATCTTTAGTGAACAGGGTAGCTATATCATTCAGTTTAGTAAGATGTGCCACAACAGTTTCAGATTCATAACCATGAAAAGGATCAGATTCAACCAAAGTAATTATATTAGGATCAACAGAGAATTCATAATCCTTATCAGTAACAAAGATAGGTGAAGTAGCAAAAGCAGGGTCAGGTTTCATTCTAGAATTTAGAGATTGCTTACTCCATTTAGCTAATAATTTTTTAAAGTTCAGTTCTATTTCTGCAAGCTAAAATGGCTAAAGAAGCATCTTGATCAAAAACATAACCCTTAGGAATGGCAAGTGGTTCTTCATCATCACTTTCATCAGTATCATCAGATTCAATATTTTCAATTTCTCTAGCCCTAGCAAGTTGTTCATCAAGAAAAGCACTAAGTGGCATAGTAGTATCAGGCATAGAGGTAGTTTCATCATAAGTATCATGCATAGCAGAAGTGGCATCATTAATAAACATGCGACATATCAGAACGAATAGCAGAAGCAGGTGTAGGTGTCGCGAGCTTACTCAAAACAGAAGGTGAATCAAGTGCAGAGCTAGATGGCAATTCCTTACCTCCCCTCGTAGTTGAGGGATAGATCTTCGTTTTTGGATCTCTTAAGTTCTTCATAATGATAAGCAGATATATATATATATATATATATATCCCAAGTGACTCAAAGAATAGAGCTATGCTCCCCGGCAACGGCGCCAGAAAATAGTCTTGATAACCCACAAGTATAGGGGATCGCAACAGTTTTCGAGGGTAGAGTATTCAACCCAAATTTATTGATTCGACACAAGGGGAGGCAAAGAATATTCTCAAGTATTAGCAGCTGAGTTGTCAATTCAACCACACCTGGAAACTTAATATCTGCAGCAAAGTGTTTAGTAGCAAAGTAATATGATAGTAGTGATAACGGTAGCAAAAGGTAACAGCAATAAAAGTAATGTTTTTGGTATTTTGTACTGATGATAGCAATAGCAACGGAAAAGTAAATAAGCGAAGAACAATATGTGGAAAGCTCGTAGGCAATGGATCAGTGATAGAGAATTATGCCGGATGCGGTTCATCATGTAACAGTCATAACCTAGGGTGACACAGAACTAGCTCCAGTTCATTGATATAATGTAGGCATGTATTCCAAACATAGTCATACGTGCTTATGGAAAAGAACTTGCATGACATCTTTTGTCCTACCCTCCCCTGGCAGCGGGGTCCTTACGGAAACTAAGGGATATTAAGGCCTCCTTTTAATAGAGAACCGGAACAAAGCATTAACACATAGTGAATACATGAACTCCTCAAACTACGGTCATCACCGGTAAGTATCCCGATTATTGTCACTTCGGGGTTAACGGGTCATAACGCATAATAGGTGACTATAGACTTGCAAGATAGGATCAAGAACACTCATATATTGATGAAAACATAATAGGTTCAGATCTGAAATCATGGTACTCGGGCCCTAGTGACAAGCATTAAGCATAGCAAAGTCATAGCAACATCAATCTCAGAACATAGTGGACACTAGGGATCAAACCCTAACAAAACTAACTCGATTACATGATAGATCCCATCCAACCCATCACCGTCCAGCAAGCCTACGATGGAATTACTCACGCACGGCGGTGAGTATCATGAAATTGGTGATGGAGGATAGTTGATGATGACGATGGCGACGGATTCCCCTCTCCGGAGCCCCGAACGGACTCCAGATCAGCCCTCCCAAGAGGTTTTAGGGCTTGGCGGCGGCTCCGTATCGTAAAACACGATGATTTTTTCTCCTTGATTTTTTTCTCCCCGAAACTCAATATATGGAGGTGGAGTTGGAGTCGGAGAGGCAACAGGGGGCCCACGAGGTAGGGGGCGCGCCCCCCACCCTCATGGCAATGTGGTGGGCCCCCTGGCCTTCATCTTTGGTAGGTATTTTTCTTATTTTCTGGAAAGTGTCGTCATGAAGTTTCAGGTCATTCCGAGAACGTTTGCTCCTGCACATAAATAAGACCATGGTAATTCTGCTGAAAACGGCGTCAGTCCGGGTTAGTTCCATTCAAATCATGCAAGTTAGAGTCCAAAACAAGGGCAAAAGTGTTTGGAAAAGTAGATACGTTGGAGACGTATCACACTGCCATTTAGGTCATATTGGTGTAAAGTGCATGAAGAAACTCCATGTTGATGGACTTTTGGAATCACTTGATTATGAATCACTTGATGCTTGCTAACCATGCCTCATGGGCAAAATGACTAAGACTCTGTTCTCCGGAACAATGTAATGAGCAACAGACTTATTGGAAATAATGCATACTGATGTATGCGGTTCGATGAGTGTTGATGCTCATGGCGGGTATCGTTATTTTCTGACCTTCACAGATGATTTGAGCAGATATGGGTATATCTACTTGATGAAACATAAGTCTGAAACATTTGAAAAGTTCAAAGAATTTCAGAGTGAAGTGGAAAATCATTGTAACAAGAAAATAAAGTCTCTACGATCTGATCGTGGAGGAGAATATTTGAGTTATGAGTTTGGTCTTCATTTGATACAATGCGGAATTGTTTTGCAACTCACGCCACCTGGAAGACCACAGCGTAATGGTGTGTCCGAACATCGTAACTGCACTTTATTAGATATGGTGTGATCTATGATGTCTCTTACTGATTTAGCGCTATCGTTTTGGGGTTATGCTTTAGAGACGGCTGCATTCACGTTAAATAAGGCACCATCGAAATCCTTTGAGGCGACACCTTATGAACTGTGGTTTGGCAAGAAACCCAAGTTGTCATTTTTTAAAGTTTGGGCCTGCGATGCTTATGTGAAAAAGCTTCAACCTGATAAGCTCGAACCCAAATCGGAGAAATGTGTCTTCATAGGATACCCAAAAGAGACTGTTTGGTACACCTTCTAACACAGATTCGAAGGCAAGATATTTGTTGCTAAGAATGGATCCTTTCTAGAGAAGGAGTTTCTCTCGAAAGAAGTGAGTGGGAGGAAAGTAGAATTTGATGAGGTAATTGTACCTGCTCCCTTATTGGAAAGTAGTTCATCACAGAAATCAGTTCCAGTGATTCCTACACCAATTAGTGAGGAAGCTAAAGATGATGATCATGAAACTTCTGATCAAGTTACTACCGAACCTCGTAGGTCAATCAGAGTAAGATCTGCACCAGAGTGGTACGGTAATCCTGTTCTGGAAGTCATGTTACTTGACCATGACGAACCTACGAACTGTGAGGAAGCAATGATGAGCCCAGATTCCGCAAAATGGCTTCAGGCCATGAAATCTGAGATGGGATCCATGTATGAGAACAAAGTATAGACTTTGGTTGACTTGCCCGTTGATCGGCAAGCCATAGAGAATAAATGGATCTTCAAGAAGAAGACTGACACTGACGGTAATGTTACTGTCTACAAAGCTCGACTTGTTGCGAAAGGTGTTCGACAAGTTCAAGGAGTTGACTACGATGAGACCTTCTCACCCATAGCGATGCTTAAGTCCGTCTGAATCATGTTAGCCATTGCCGCATTTTATGATTAAAAATTTGGCAAATGGATGTCAAAACTGCATTCCTTAATGGATATCTTAAAGAAGAGTTGTATATGATGCAACCAGAAGGTTTTGTCGATCCAAAAGGTGCTAACAAAGTGTGTAAGCTCCAGCGATCCATTTATGGACTGGTGCAAGCATCTCGGAGTTGGAATATACGCTTTGATAGTGTGATGAAAGCATATGGTTTTATACAGACTTTTGGAGAAGTCTGTATTTACAAGAAAGCGAGTGGGAGCTCTGTAGCAGTTCTGATATTATATGTGGATGACATATTGTTAATCGGAAATGATACTGAATTTCTGAATATCATAAAAGGATACTTGAATAAGAATTTTTCAATGAAAGACATCGGTGAAGCTATTTATATATTGGGCATCAAGATCTATAGAGATAGATCAAGACGCTTAATTGGACTTTCACAAAGCACATACCTTGATAAAGTTTTGAGAAGTTCAAAATGGATCAAGCAAAGAAATGCGTTCTTGCCTGTGTTACAAGGTGTGATATTGAGTCAGACTCAATGCCCGACCACTGCAGAAGATAGAGAGAAAATGAAAGTCATTCCCTATGCTTCAGCCATAGGTTCTATCATGTATGCAATGTTGTGTACCAGACCTGATGTGTGTCTTGATATTAGTTTAGCGGGGAGGTACCAAAGTAATCCAGGAGTGGATCACTGGACAGCGGTCAAGAACATCCTGAAATACCTGAAAAGGACTAAGGATATGTTTCTCGTTTATGGAGGTGACAAAGAGCTCGTCGCAAACAGTTGCATTGATGCAAGCTTTGACACTGATCTGGATGACTCTAAGTCACAAACCGGATACTTATTTTTATTGAATGGTGGAGCTGTCATTTGGTGCAGTTCCAAGCAGAGCATCGTGGCGGGATCTACGTGCGAAGCTGAGTACGTAGCTACTTCGGAAGCAACAAATGAAGGAGTCTGGATGAAGGAGTTTATATCCGATCTAGGTGTAATCCCTAGTGCATCGGGTCCAATGAAAATCTTTTGTGACAATACTGGCGCAATTGCCTTGGCAAAGAAATCCAGATTTCACAAGAGAACCAAGCACATCAAGAGACGCTTCAATTCCATCTGCGATCAAGTCAAGGAGGGAGACATAGATATTTGCAAGATACATACGGATCTGAATGTTGCAGACCCATTGACTAAGCCTCTCTCATAAGCAAAACATGATCAACACCAAGACTCCATGGGTGTTAGAATCATTACTATGTAAACTAGATTATTGACTCTAGTGCAAGTGGGAGACTGAAGGAAATATGCCCTAGAGGCAATAATAAAGTTTTTATTTATATTTTCTTATATCATGATAAATGTTTATTATTCATGCTATAATTGTATTAACCGGAAACTTAGTACATGTGTGAATACGTAGACAAACAGAGTGTCACTAGTATGCCTCTACTTGACTAGCTCGTTAATCAAAGATGGTTAAGTTTCCTAACTATAGACATGAGTTGTCATTTAATGAACGGGATCACATCATTAGAGAATGATGTGATTGACTTGACCCATCTGTTAGCTTAGCACTATGATCGTTTAGTTTATTGTTATTGCTTTCTTCATGACTTATACATGTTCCTATGACTATGAGATTATGCAACTCCCGAATACAGGAGGAACACTTAGTGTGCTATCAAACATCACAACGTAACTGGGTGACTATAAAGATGCTCTACAGGTGTCTCCAATGGTGTTTGTTGAGTTGGCATAGATCAATATTAGGATTTGTCACTCCGTGTATCGGAGAGGTATCTCTGGGCCCTCTCGGTAATGCACATCACTATAAGCCTTGCAAGCAATGTGACTAATGAGTTAGTTGCGGGATGATGCATTACAGAACGAGTAAAGAGACTTGCCAGTAACGAGATTGAACTAGGTATTGAGATACCGACAATCGAATCTCGGGCAAATAACATACCGATGACAAAGGGAACAACATATGTTGTTATGCGGTTTGACCGATAAAGATCTTCATAGAATATGTGCGAGCCAATATGAGCATCCAGATTCCGCTATTGGTTATTGACCGGAGATGAGTCTCGGTCATGTCTACATAGTTCTCGAACTCGTAGGGTCCGCACGCTTAACGTCCGATGACGATCGGTATTATGAGTTTATGTGTTTTAATGTACCGAAGGTAGTTCGGAGTCCCGGATGTGATCACGGACATGACGAGGGGTCTCTGAAATGGTCGACACATAAAGATTGATATATTGGACGATGTTATTCGAACACCGGATGAGTTCCGGGGTCACCGGATAAATATCGGAATGCCGGGGGTTATCAGACCCCCCCCCTGGGGGGGGCTAATGGGCCAACATGAGCCTTGTGAGAGAGAGAGGAGAGGGCCCTAGGGCTGCCCCCCTTGAGGAGTCCGAATTGGACTAGGAGGGGGCGGCACCCCCCTCCCTTTCCTTCTCCCTCTCCTTCCTTCTCCCTCTCTTCCCTTGTTGGAAACCTACTAGGAATAGGATTCCTATTCCTAGTAGGAATCCTACTTGGGGGCACGCCCCATGAGGGCCGGCCGGCCTCTCCCCTTGCTCCTTTATATACGGGGGTAGGGGGCACCCTAGAACACACAAGTTGACAGTTGTCTTAGCCGTGTGCGGTGTCCCCCTCCACAGATTTCCACCTCGGTCATATCATTGTAGTGCTTAGGCGAAGCCCTGCGTCGGTAACTTCATCATCACCATCATCACGCCATCGTGCTGACGAAGCTCTCCCTCGGCCTCAACTGGATCAAGAGTACGAGGGACGTCACTGAGCTGAACGTGTGCAGATCACGGAGGTGTCGTGCGTTCGGTACTTGATCGGTTGGATTGCGAAGACGTTCGACTACATCAACCGCGTTACTTAACGCTTCCGCTTTCGGTCTACGAGAGTACGTGGACACACTCTCCCCTCTCCTTGCTATGCATCTCCTAGATAGATCTTGCGTGATCATAGGATTTTTTTTTTTGAAATACTGCATTCCCCAATAGTATTGCAAGCAAGCATTTTCCTGAGTTGAGAACCAAGATTTATCGAACTAGTAGAAACTATCGGTCTTCGGTTAACGGTTAATACATGCACTGTGACATCCCAAGAATTTCCAATTTTGGAATGTGAATAATTAAATACGGTTAGCCCCACTGCTTGATCATTGCTAGTGTTGACCAGGAGTTGTTTGAACTGATTAATATTTGAAGCTCAAATTAATTTTGGATTATTTACAACCCTAAAATCTTTTTTAGGGATTTTTATAGTGCCAAAATTTGAGCTACAAAATGTGTGTGGTTTTCTATTTAATATTTTGGGTTGGAAAATAATTACTCTAAATCTCAAATATTAATTGAAACCTTAAATTAAATATTGGAAATATTTGAACCCTAAATCACTTAAGGGAATATATATAATGTCCCAAAATAGGGTTGTAAATATGATTTAATATTTTAGGCTGGAAATATAATCCTATAGTCCTAAATGTTATTTGAACTTTTCTGGAATTTTTCAACAAAATATTGGGATTGAATTTGACTTCTAAATAAATTTCAAATTCAAAAGGTGTGTGTCTAGTCTATGTGCCCTGTCGAGAATGGCAGGGACGCTATTGGCCAACCTGTAAAGGTGCGTGTCGCAGGGCCAAACTATATTTTCGCGTTTAACACTTAACAGGCATTGCTTGTTTTGTTTTTCCTTCTTTTCTGTGTTTTTTGTCAGTTTTACTAGTTTTTCTTTATGTTTTTTCATCTTTATTTTCCTGTTTGTTTTTCCTTTTTTTCTTCACTTTATTTTATTTTTTCTTCACGTTTTAATTGATTATTATTTATTCAAATTCATGAACATTGAAGAAAAACTATGAACATTTTTTTAGAATTCATGGGCATTTTTTAGAATTGATGAATGTTTTTAAGTTAACATACGTTTTTTTTGCGGGTGAACATACATTTTAAAGTCTGAACTTTTTTAAATTTCTGAACATTGTTTGAAATCCACACACATTTTTAAATTTTGTGTTTTTTAATTCACAACATTTTTAAAATCCAATATTTTTAAAGTAGGTGATTTTTTATTTAATAAGCTTCTTTAAGTAGCTGATTTTTTCTGAGCTAGCAGTGAAGCGAGCGGAGGGGGGGAGAGGACTAAGCTAGTGAACAAAATAATGAGTCATGTTGAGCGAGGCAGAGCATCATAGCCGGCCCATGTGAGTGTTGTAGTATCCATGATTTTAATGTGGAGTAAAAGCTCACAAAGGGCTCACACAATCATCACCAGTAGACACTGAGACCAAAACGTGCAAGGACACGACAACCATGTACCTAACAACATCACTCTTCTCTCAGAACAAATATCATCTCCAACAGCAGACCATCACGATATATGAATGACAAAACACCGACATAACCTAATTAAAACCCAAGCCAGCATAGATAAACCAAAATGAAACAATCATCCACAATCATTTGTTGGGGGGGGGGGGGGGGGGGGGGGGGATGTTAATCCCACAAGTTAAGAATGACGCGCGTTAGTACTATCCCTAGAAAAGACTAGTGCTGCAATGCAGCTTGAGGAAACCAACACAAACGCATAAATAGATTGCAGCTAATTATTTAGCTGAGTTTGCTGCACATACACACACAACAGAAATGCATACAGTCGCTCACACATACATTACCTTCACCCCCTCAACAAAAAAAAGACATTACCATCACTTCACACAAAAACATATAGGGTACGTTCACTGTATAAACTTGGCTCTACCAGATTCTTTTATGACGATCCTCATCCTGGTGCCGCTGCTTGTGACTCATGGCCTTGGGATTTAGAAGATTTTCTAGGGGTCGAATTTGGTAGATGGACGGCTAGATCAGGCTCTGATGCAGACTGGCCTGTCGAAGACCCAGCTGAACCTTGCGAACTCGGCCTCTTTTGCGGCTTTGATCGCACGGTCGTGGGCCAGCTCCTCCACCCGCCGGATCTTGCGCGGCAGCCCGCACACGTACTCCTGCGCGCGCCGCCCCTCGCTGGACAACTGCCCCCCGCCGAGGTCCGCCACCTTCCACCTCCGCACGAAGTGCTCCACCATGTCGCCGTAGTCCCTTGCCGTGTACACCCCGGTGCGCTGCGCCACCGCCGAGAAGTGCTCGAACAGGTCGGCGTCGCGGCCGTCGGTCATGAGCTGGCCGGGCATGGTGATCTTGTCCCGCAGCACGGCGGCCAGCGCCCGCACCATTCCGTCCGGGTCGAGCTCGAAGATCTTGGCGGCCACCTTGGTGTAGGCCGTCTCGTGGCGCTTCTCGTCGGCGGCGACGACGCCGCAGATCTTAGCGAGGCAGCGGTCGCCGTGGCACGCAGCTTGCTTGGCGGTGTGGGCGTGGGAGATGAAGGTTGCGCGCTCCTGGAAGGAACCATAGACGGCATTGTGGTAGGGGCTGGACGGCCTGAGCATCTGCATGCCATTGCGGAGGAGGTGGTGGACGGTCCGCTCGATCTGGCGCATGTCGACGCGGCCGGAGAGGTAGAGGTAGCGGTTGAGGAGGTCGCCGTGGCGGTTCTCCTCGGCCGTCCATCCGCGGATCCAGCGCGCCCAGGGGAGGTCGCTGCAGCCTGTGTCGTCGCGGTAGCCCGGCACCCGGTTGCCCATGCACATGTACGTCGGCAGCGCCTCCTCCGTTACCATGTTGCCCACCAGGCAGACCAGCACGTCATCCGGAACGCCGGAGGCTTGGGCCTGCAGCTCCTCCGTCGTCATCATCATCGACGGCTGCTGCTCGTCGGAGAGGCCAGCTGCAGAGAGGGAAAAGCAGGGGAGCAGGTCGCTGGGCTGCCACGCGTCGTCCACCGGGGTGAGCAGCGGCAGCAGCTGTTCCTCCACCCAGCCGCTCAGGCTCAGACCCCGCACCACCTCCGCCTCCGCCTGCTCTTGCGCCGCCATCCCCATCACCGTGCCCTCGAAATTAGCTGTCGCGGTGACCTTGCAGGCCCACCTCCCAGCTCTCGCCGCAGCCCGGCTCCTACACCTGCATGCACAAACGATTCCACTTCACCCGCTTGCCGAATCAAATCGCACACCTAGTTGGATGCTCGTCACATCGCGTGCATATTTGCGTGGGGAAGAGAGCCTTCGTACTTACCAGGTTGGATGCGCCTGTGCCGGCATGGTGAGGCCGTGAGGGAAAGGCTTGAGCATGCTCATCTTCTCAGTGCTGCAAAGGTAGAAGCTTCCCTGACGATGCTGTATTGCAGGCAACGTGATGAGCCCCGGCATATTTGCTTTGTATATATGCATGCACCTACCTATGTTGGTTGGAGATGAAATGGAAACGGGAGCAGCATGCACGTGCCGACAGGGTACGTAATTTGACTAAGAGGCCTCAAAGCTTGCCGTCGAGCACTAGCTACATGACCAGTGAGGAAATCTAAATTCATATCTGACCTTATAAATGAGAGTTTTAACGTGAATTTTAAAGCTTCGGTTTGAACAGACAATTGATGGAAGGGTGTCCATTCTACAATATGCTGATGACACTATTCTTTTCATGGAACATGACATGGCTAAGGCACGTAATATGAAACTGATCCTATGTCTATTCGAACAATTGTCTGGCTTAAAGATCAATTTTCATAAGAGCGAGGTGTTCTGTTTTAGGAAGGCCAAAGACGAGGAACATACTTACAGACAATTGTTTGGATGCAAATTAGGTGCTTTACCATTCAGTTACTTGGGTATTCCGATTCATCACCGTAAATTATCTAATAAAGAATGGAAATGTATTGAAGAACGAATTGAAAAAAAACTCAGCTGCTGGAAGGGCAAGTTGATGTCATATGGGGGTCGATTAGTTCTGATCAACTCAGTACTAACTAGTATGCCCATGTTTTTACTTTCGTTCTTTGAAATTCCGAAAGGGGTCCGAAAGCGACTTGATTTCTTTAGATCTCGATTTTTTTGGCAGTCTGATGAGGCCAAGAGGAAATACCGTCTCGCGCGATGGGATATCCTTTGTCGACCTAAAGACCAAGGGGGTCTCGGTATTGAGAACTTGGAAACTAAGAATAAATGTCTAATGAGCAAATGGTTGTACAGGTTAGGGACAGAGCCGGAGGGTATGTGGTCTCAAATCCTGCGCAATAAGTATTTGCACTCGAAAACGCTAGCCCAGACTACCATCCGACCAACTGATTCACCGTTCTGGAAGGGACTTATGAGAACGAAGGATCTGTTCTTTCGTAGGGTCAAATTCTTGGTTGGCAACGGGATGTCAACTCGATTTTCGGAGGATACATGGTTAGGAGAGACACCTTTGGCCTTACAATATACTACCCTTTACAATATTGTGCAACGCAAGGAAGATTACGTAGGTATCGTCCTTCAAACTATTCCCTTGAATATCCAGTTCAGACGTGCGTTAGTGGGTGCGAGATGGACAGCCTGGATGCACTTGGTTCGAAGATTGATTGAAGTTCGACTCTCCAACGTGCCGGACTCTACACAATGGAAGTTAACTAAAAATGGGATATTTACGGTGAAATCCTTTTATACGGATTTGATTAATTCTGGCCCCCTCTCACAGTCACTTCATATATGGAAGATTAAAGTTCCTTTGCGGATTAAAATTTTCATGTGGTTTGTCCACAAGCAAGTAATACTCACAAAGGACAACTTACTTAAGAGGCGATGGGTAGGCAACTCGCGGTGTTGTTTTTGTGCTCAAGATGAGACAATACAACATTTATTCATTGAATGCACACTTGCCAAGTTACTTTGGAGAACGATTCATATAGCTTTTAATATTAATCCCCCAGTAGATATTGTGTCTTTGTTTGGGACGTGGTTAGCTGGGGTTGAACAGATCACGACAGCTTGTATTCGGATTGGAATATGTGCGTTACTATGGTCTATATGGAATTGCAGAAATGATATAATTTTTAACAGACAATACAACTTAACTTTTTTGCAGGTTATCTTCAGAGCTACAGCTTGAATCCGTACGTGGTCCTTACTCACTCATATGGACTCCAGGAAGCCTTTGGTTACTGGGTGCAACCAATGGGAGATGGTAGCTCGGGCTATATTCAACTGGTTCGAATGGCGGTCGCATAACATGATAGAGGGCTAGAGAGCTTGTCCTTATTATCACCGTATCGGTTGTTTTTTTGTTAGGCCCTTTATTTTTTTTCAGATCTTTGTGTTATGACTTTGCTCCGTCTGCGAGCTGTAAGACCTTTATGATGATACTTTCTGGATTTTTAATAAAATGACCGCATGCATCATCATGATGTAGAGGCCTGAGGTATACCTTCATTTCCAAAAAAAATTAAAGATACCAACTTCCAATTAAATAAATCGTGTGTTCTTTGGTAGCCAACAAGGGGACGATAACTGGTGTTTTCCATCGGAGTGGAACTCCTTGGGCAGTCGAACCCTTCAATTGGTCATGCTTTTCTTGTTTCTCTAGATTTATTAGGCATGTGACAGGATCTCTTGATACTATGCCTAGTCGTGGGATTGTTCTTCTTTTTTACTACCTTGTTTGATCACTCACTAATAGGGATCGGGATGATCCAGGCATGCAAGCATTCAGGGTACCATTTTCACCAGCTCCTTCATCCGTTGATATTCGTTGTCGATGCTCAACTATTTTGTTTCGAAATGGCGTTGACATCATGATGGAGGTGGCATTATGAGAATAAAAGTCCCAGATTTCATTCATCTCCATGTGATGAAGTTGTGTGGAGCTCATAGTGGTTACCACGGTTTCGGGTCTCGAGCTTGGGCGAGCAATTGTTTTGGTGGTCTTTCTACTACTAAACTTTGGCCCTTCTTGGTGCAGGAAGCTTCGTGCTTCCTTTGCCTCTTATTGTGGCTTTTTCTTTGATTTCAATTTGCTAACACATTGAAGATGCATCTACATTCTATGGACTCTGACCCACGGCAAGACGCTATTAAGATATGCTCTCTAAGGGCGTCGTTTGGTGACGTCCAACACAAACACCTGACCAGTTGTTGTGGGAGCCCAAGTGGTTGAGTGCAGTGAATCATTTCCTCGTCGTCTAGAGTGGCAAAGGTTTGATGTGATGATATGTTTCTCTGAAGAATCAATAAAGAAGAAAACTTACTTTGCTGATTTTCGAGATTGTCTTTCATTATGAATCAATTACTTGTAATTGTTATTTGTCAGAGTCTATAAGATGAATGGTTTGTTGGGAAAATATATCTTGTTTCCAAGTCGTGCTTGCTAGAAACATTTTTATGTTAATTGTTATCCAAAATAAAATGAAGTTGTTTTAGGCTTTTAGCAACATAGATATTCTATAGTGTAGCACGGTGAACATTCCTGATGTTCAACTAAGACATTCAATTTTCCAAAGTTTATGCTTTGAGTTACATGTGTGAAAAAAGATCATGGTTAAACCATTAACCCTTAATTTGATTTTATTTTTAGTATAAAAAACCTAGTTAGTTCTTATCCAACTTTAAATATAATTTTAGGGCAACCTCAAGTTTGAAACTCCAAATAGTTTTGTTTCTCGTCTTCATGACCTGGCACAAAGTGGTTAAAAAGTACTCTCTCTGTAAACTAATATAAGAGCGTTTATATTACTACTTTAGTGATCTAAACATTCTTATATTAGTTTACGGAGGGAGTATGTTGCTAATTCATCCCATGTGGTCACATGTGTTGTTAACCTGCCCCGAATGTTGCATGAGACTTGTGATGCGATAAAATACATCCTTAGAGAGCATGTTGGGAAAGAGATAAATGTGGGCATCCATGATCTTTTGAAGTATACATCTCGCAGAGTTTTTTGTAGATTCAGATCACGTGGGTAGATTATCATCGTAGAGAGGAAGTCTTTCAGCAAGAGAAGGCTACAACCTCTCATGACCATGTATCATATGCAAGAAAAAGAAATCTAAAAGAATGGGTAGCACACAAGCTAACATACTTGAATAGTAAACAATTGCACTCATAACAAGGTGACTGGCTATACATAAGTCAAATTTTGGGTAAGTCAGTTTTCTAGGCCATTAGATTAAGATTCAACAATCGTTCTTCTTTCTTCTTCCTCCAAATTTCTTCCTCGTCCAATTGTTCATCCTCCCACAAAATCGACTTACCCGGTTTGCAAATTCAGTCAACTTACATATAACTATAGTGCATGACAAGATTGCATTCTACTCTCTCCAATTCCAGAATACTTGAAGTTTAAGATTTGTCGTAAATCAAACATCTTTAAGTTTGATGAAGTCTATTGAAAAATATACTAATGTCTATAACACCATGTTCATCAGATTCATCATAAAATACATGTTCATAAAATTTAAATTTTATGTTGTAGATGTTAATATTTTTCTATATACATGGTCAAATTTGAAGAAATTTGACTTAGGACAAACCAAAACATCAAGTATTGTGGAACGGAGGGAGTAGATCGTTGGTTGTAGACGTGGCACAATTACTGCACATCAATCTAGGATGTTCTTTGTCAGCTCAATGTATAAGGTGCTCGTCACTACTGGGTTTTGGTATTGTAAGCACATTTGGAAATTGAGAATGCCTTACGGTTAAGTTTTATTTGGGTGTCTTCTTAAAAGAGTGCTTTTTTAACTAAAAATAATCTAGCAAAAAGAGAATAGCATGGAGCTTGTTTTGCGCATTTCATAATCAGGAGGAGACTATTCAATACAATTCTTCGGATTGCAAGTTTGCGCATCTAAATTGGCTAGTGATTTGGTTAGCTTTTGATTTACACCCCACGTCATTCTATATCTCATATGTTTGGAAATTGGCTCTATCGGATCACCTAGATATTGCAAGCGTAATATTTTGTTGGCATCATAGCACGGTGTTGGTCCATTTGGCTTTGCTCTAATGATGTTGCTTTTGATAGAAAGTAAGTTATCAAACTCTTTTGCAAGCTACGTTCTTATCGATTATTTAGCTGTAGTTATGGTTAACGTTGCAACATCTAGACCAATGGGAGGATTTAAATGCCAGTAGTGGCAAGCTGGAGCAAGTTATTAGGGGATTCTTGTCTCATCATAGGTGATGATTTAGCAATAGACTTTGCAATACTGGAGTTCTTAGTATGTTGATGGTGTGTTGTCTTTTTAATAATCTTAAGACTCGTTAAACTTTGTATGTATGCACCCACGGTGCAAGACACAAAGATGATCTCCCATTTTCTAAAGTCAATGGTGTGCAATAAATTTTGTATATTATAATGCAGGTAGGCTAACGAATTGCTCGGCTCGTTAGGCTCGTGCTCATTAAAACTCGAATCGTTAGGGTTTGGTAAGCTTAACGAGCAAAAATCTTGCTCCCTAAGCTCGTGCTCATTAAGACACGAGTCGTTAGGGTTTGGTAAGCTTAATGAGCAGAAATCTTGCTCGGCTCGATTCGTTTGAAGCTCATTAGATTCGGAAACGCTTTTTAATAGGCATTACCCTTTTGGTTTGGCTATGAGGAGTTGTGGTCTGTGGGACGAGATTATGACTATGATTTTTATGAAAGTAGAAGGTGGCCACGGAAGGAGGTGTGATAGTTGCTAGTTTCTATGGACTGGATTGGGTGGAGGCGCCATGAAATGCTAGCACTTGAAATAAAAATACGTGTTATGTTGTATTAACAAACTTAACAAGCTCGTTCGTTAAACTCGTTATGTTTAACGAGTTCAGATCAATGATTGGTTGTGTCCATTAAAAAGTGAGCACATCGACTCTATGTATAATAAAGTGATGAAATCCAACTCTCATGTAGTAAGAAAAAGATTGCAGTATGGCTAACCGTGATAAAATGATGTTGGGACAGATGCGTAGCCAGGATATATCTACGCCCCAGGCCAACATCAATACACCATGCTACATGAAACATTGCTGAATAGTAGCTACTGTAGCTACAATCAACGAAGAAGTTTGATGCCACGCCCGGGCCATGGCCAGTATTGCCCGGGGCCTGGCCTGGCTACGCCCCGAACCCAACGGATCCGGCATTCAAGCCTCAACTTCATGTCCCGGTCCTTCAATAAATTGTCGGCATGTCTACACAAATAATCAGTGGATGTACGTCTTTTATTTAGTGCACCGGAGCGAAGTCGACGGTGGCACGTGGGCATGGTAAGTGTTGCACATGCATCAACGGCATCCATGCTTGGTTGCTAGTCCTTCTGCCGCTCCACTATTAGCCTCCGAGCTAGCAGCGTCGTGTCATCCATATGCATGTTCTCGAGTTAATGTGGTATACGTAGTAGCATGTACTAGCCGACCTGTGAACAATGAATATGCCCTTCAATTCCTCTAGGGACAATTTTCTCTCTACCGTTCTCTTTTCTCTCCGCCATCTTTTTAATGCGGCTCACCAAATCACCGTACATGTTTGGGCCGAACAGCCTTTAGGCCTTCAATGTATATCTTCATTTTAGGCTAGACAGGTCCAGATGTCCGAAATCTCGAAATCACTATTTTCAAAGGTCATTCCCACCTTTTAGATTGCGACAAGCGGCACACTGCATGTGTGCCCGTTGTCGTTCTGAGAGTTTTTCTTTTTTTCATAAAGTCATTTATTTAAAATATTTTATCTCTTAAACCATGTGTCCAAATCTTGAACCGGTTTCATCTTTGGATTTCTCGTGTTGAGATCTTTAAAACTAGATTCCATCTTGATAGGTTTAGACAAACTTTTTCCTGAAAAAGATCGAACAAAAAAACCCAAATAGGAAGCATGTTTTCTTACCTTTCTGAAGAGACACAACTATGCCTCTCACGAAAGCAAATTTATGCCCTTGTGAGAAGCAAATCTATGCATCTTGCATAAAAATATGTTTTTTTTTCTTTTTATCGAAAGGCATGACCATATCTTTCGTGGAAACAAATCTGTGACTCCACGAAAAATAAATCTGCGTCTCTCAGGAAAGGGAAAAAACATTTTTTTTTCTCTTTTCGAGACACAACTGTTCCTTTCATGGAAGTAAATTCATGCATCCACGAGAAATAAATATGTGCCTCTCTTAGAAGGTTTTTGAACCCACATGTGTCGGCCCATATAGAAACTACGATGTGTGAGCGCTTTCTATGGTTAACACCATAACCGCCGCGTCAAGGGCAGAATAGGATTTTGCTTTAGCTCAATTATTATTACTAGGACAACACCCGTGCGTTGCAACGGGGCATGCCTATTCTGTGCAACACCAATCAGTTGCAAATAAGAAGTAATTTTGACAACATGACTTATCTCCAAAATAAAATAAAATGCAGTAGTCATAATAGTCCTGCGGTGATGGATAAATGAGGAAACTGACTTTGATTTCCTGCCATAATCGACTTACACTGGCTCCAGATCGACACACAAGGCCCTTGAAACGTGTTGAATGCATCCGTTGCAACCCGGCCCAACACAGCTATCACTACGAAAGGATGGCACAACTTAGGATTGGGCAACATAAAGCTGGACTTTATCGTTGTTACAAACCAAGACACTTGTTAGTATGAAATCCAGAGAAGATTGTTTTAGAAAAGTACAAATAATACTGGGTGCACTATCAATTCATAAAAGTACCCAGATGCCTACTAAAATTAAACTGGATCAACAAATCATCTAGCAAAAATCCCTGAACATTACACCTTTTCATCATTCGCCAATTCAATTATGAAAAAACAAATCATCAATCAATGATATGAAATAGTAGCAGTGTGCTGCATTTGGGCTATAGTTTCTGCAGCTGATGGAGCAAGTGCAAAAGATACCCAACACTCCACACGGCAAGGCACATCTTATTCCCTATTTTAGCTTTTGGACCAAGACCACACAGAGAGACCCGTCGTCCATGGCAAGAACTGTCTTGGCAAGGATTGAAAAGATTCAAGGCCCTACAATGACGATGGATCCCAGTGCTAGCTAAATATGTCTTCTAATCTACTGAATGCCTGAATGCAATGCCCTAATCACGGAGCGGCGACTTTTGAATGTGATGCACTAATCTCACGACTCCTCATGTGGAGGCGGCAGATTAGCGTGCCAGGCCGCCACCGACGTCCGAGCTCTATGCAAACTTGTGGGATCCTGGGGGAGTGAGCGCCCAGGATAGTACGGGACCTATGCATACACACACACCAGTACAAGAAGTTCTCCGAAACGTCGCAGAACAGCGGATCGAGCCGCCGTGTCGACCGCCGAGCCCTCCTTCCACGCTGCCGCAGATCAGTCAGTCGTCCCGTCATCGTTGACCGAGCTCTCCATTAGTGCCACTGTAGAGCAGCCTGCCACATCACCGCGCCAAGCTCTCCATCCGACCCACCACATAACTTTGCCTTGTACTCTAAGAATATAATAGTTAGCAAATCAATTGGTTGTCAAGAAATAAACAAGCGACTGTCTTCTGTATATTACTGTCAGCTGTTCAATGAAGATGGCTGTGCATTGTGGAATTACTCCACTCAAAATACTGGAATGCCCAAACTGAAGACCTAGACACCTAACAACTATTTTATAGAGAACCCCACATAGTTCTTTTATAGAGAACTTCGCAAACCTCGACTAATCTATATCATGCAGGGAAAGTATCAATCATATATATCTTCAGAATCCCCATACACATCAAGAAGCATTATATCCCTTTTCTTATTGTTAAATCATTCTTATTTTCCTCCTTGAACCAAACTCGCCATGCCTATATCCTTCGAGCCAAGGGAATATTGTACTATGCAGAGGAGAAGATTAACACTCCATATTGAGAGAACAAATCAAGTTTAGTATAGGTGGTACCAGTGCCATGTTTGA